>NC_062543.1:3931473-4006473 GCF_022655615.1 Tachysurus fulvidraco | reverse complement strand
ATGTATGGCCTTATTTTGGACTTACCCCAAGCATCATGTTGCACATTCGCCAATCGATCAAGATCAGGAGGAAGAAGTGGTACGTTTATCAGATGGACTAAATCTGAGAGACCGTTAAAGACAGCGTAGCAGTGTAGCAGTATAGAGGATGTGGGATAGCGATTAAGTTAACTTTCTGAACTTTACACA
Organism: Tachysurus fulvidraco; assembly: GCF_022655615.1. Classification (NCBI taxonomy): domain Eukaryota; kingdom Metazoa; phylum Chordata; class Actinopteri; order Siluriformes; family Bagridae; genus Tachysurus; species Tachysurus fulvidraco. The sequence continues at coordinate 4,006,284 of NC_062543.1, read as the reverse complement.
GTGAATCTACAATGTTGTATGCGGCTGTAGTTTTGGGAACCAATAGAAATCAAGTGAGTCGATCTGTGGTCTCTTTAGATACGCTCACTGACATACAGTACACTACATTATTTTTGCGGATCATCTCGTCAGCAGTGTTGAGAACTGGAACAGTTTCAGATCCATTCTTCCCCGAAGCATGCTTAAAGCTTTTACACTTTTAGAACAAATGGTTCCACCTCCATGGTGACAAATGGCCCTGTCTACTGAGAACTAACAAGCAAACCTCTTCGACTAAACTACTGTAAATCTACTGTAAACTTCCTGTTTACAGAAAATGTAATTTAATAGTATATAATAATAATAATAATAATAATTATTCAATACTTTTTTTGGATATTGCCAACTACCTGCCAATCTTAAAGTACTGTAACGTATTTGAAAGAGCACAATCCTCTAAAGCTGAAGCTGCTGTAGTGTCGAAATACAGCAGCCTCCAACCAATCAGAGTCGAGAACTCAGTAGCAACTGCGGTTTAACTAGAAAAATACAAACAGCTGAAAAGCTCAGGGCCTTAACAATGGAAAAAATAAAGATGTTGAAGGTAGAGCAAAAGTGAATAATGAATTCAATGACCCACATTTAAATACAAAACCTTGTGATAAAATATTCTTGTAGAAATAGTTCCTCTCCTCTGTGGTTGTGTCAGCTTTCCCTCATTCAGATATGGATCGGGGTGAAAGCGGCACACAGGAAGCCATGAATCACAATCATCTGAGTGGGTCGAGAGAAAGAAACACTGCCAAAACTTCGTCCTCCCAGATGAACTAATCTCCAAGCAATGTTTTATCTGAAATACTTCCAACTGCCGAAGTTTCTCTGAACGTCTTTTGTTTCCAGAACGAATGGTACTGCAGACTTTATCACAGGTCCTGCACAAACATGTGCTGAATTTTTTTGCACAGAAGAATTGTCAAGAAAAAAATGAAAGAAAGAAAATGAGATAAAGAGATTTTTATCATTTTTCCAAACAGTACAGTTAAGTCTGAAAACGATATGAGGACAAGACAAAAATCTGCAGTGCTGTGAAAACTAAATGAAAAGTGTTCTGGCTTTATCACGTAGATGAAAAGAGGAGGAAATGAACGGAAGATACTGAGGCTTTAAAAAAAAAGCAAATGCATGTTTGGGAGGTTTTATAAATAAACCTATTAGCACAAATTTGACAAACGCTATCTTTGCATGCCATTAAACAGAATTAACGAAATTAAAAAAAAAATTAAATTGTGTCACAAAACAAAACATTTATAGCGAGTCGCATTTTAATAGTAGCAACTTATTATAGTAGCTGTTTAATGATCGAACAAAGTCCATTTTTAATAATTGCAGTTTTCTGTTCTCTAACATTTCTCTTACTTCTAAAACATAGTGGGAACTGTAGATCGATGACGCTGGAGACTCCTTCCATAAACGTTACATGAACATTTCGTTGCAGAAAAACAACGATCGCAAACGATTACACAAAAGTTTTAATAGGTTTATGTTGGACGTTCAAGATACAGCGGTGTGCATGAGCGGTTACTATGGAAACGATAACGTATTAGAACCGGCGCATCCTTATAAAGATGGAGCTGCTGTAGTGTCCGAACTGCTATCAGACTATCAGAGAAAATTCTGACCGAACAGAGTCGAGAATTCGATAGTGACTGGAATTTGAACTAAACATTAATGATGACTTTATCGTTTCGTGACACTTTGAAAGAAAATGTTTTCCACATTATATAAGATCAGATTATATCCCATTCAGAAAGACAGCTGCAAACGGATCTGATTATGAGATAAGGCAAAGACGTCTGTGAAATCCAACACACTAAATATCATTCAATAACTTATTGTATTTGGTCTTTTCTTTCCTTAACTGTTCACTCAATAGACTGTTCCCTCCCATTAATGACTGACTATGTCCTCCCTCCTGTAGAGTATAGTATACAGTGTACTGTACCGTGTGCCAGCACGGCTTTCGTGTTTATTTATGTCACCGGAGCTGACAGCAGTGGCGGCGAGGTTCAGACTTGAGCCGAAAAGCGCCTGCATGCTTTCCAGCTGCTCAGATTTCTCCCACTTACTCCCTGACACGCAAGCTTGCGTAAAATAAGTGGCTCCGCCCCCCTTTGAAAGCGCGCATACTTCTGAGATTATAGCTCATCCAGTTCCTGAATAAGATGTTAATTTCTCTGGCTCCAGTATTCTCCGATAAGAAAAAAGAAAAACAAAAAAGGAAAAGAAAGCACTGTGTAATGAATAAGCCACCCACACCAACAGCACTCAGCTCTTATTCTTTCTCTCTCTGTTGCCTGGAGACTGTAGAGGCCCTGAAACAGCGTCAAACTGTTTCTCACACAGGAAAGAAAGTGAAGCAGGGCAAAATGTATGTGTTAGCATTTTAACTTTACACAGTTTTATATTCGGATGATTTAAAACACCAGACGTGTGTAATCAATAGAAGTAATCTTGTTTGACACGGAAACGAACACAAAACAGGTCTGTTATACGTCGCAGTCGTGGTGACGGTGCTGTGTTTAGACACACAGGGTAAAACTGGGCTATGAGGATATCAGATAGTGTGAAGCTAAACAGATGGTCTTTTAATAATACATTTGTTTTGTGTTCCCTCGCCCAAACCGATGGCTATCATAGCACAAAAGGTTCACCCAGGGTTCACGTCACTTCTCTTTCTCTGCTTGAGGAAGAATGCTGAGCCTCTGAAGACTTGAATATTATCCCGGAGACAAAGTAATGTTTGGCGGTCGACCCAAACTTAAACATCCTCCGCAGCAGTGGGCAGAAACTCGGCGTCTCAGCATGAAAATCTCTCTGTTCAGTTGCCTCTACTGTCATTTCTAAGAAAAAGAGTCTGTGCTTCGATTGAACTCGACATGGTTTAAAAATTCTGCGCTAAATACTCTTGTTCTTGTTGCTATAGTAACAGCTTACACTGGGAATTTTGTTGCATGTTAATGTTTGAAATGTTAACATTTCGACGTTATTAATTGATTCATATACAAAGTCAGCGTTTATACTGTACCTCAGCGTCGATTCCGATTGGTCAGATGACAGATTTATACTAATGCCCTTATTCTAATATGTTACTAAGATGTTATGGTGGCTTTTTATAAATAAACTGCAACATTATCGATATGGTAAAGATTTCCGTAGGTAGACGTTTATGTAAGATTTAAGGAAGGAGTCTCCAGTGTCAGTGCTTAGTAACAGTAGGAGGTAAAGCTGTCATTGTAAATTGAACAATTATTAATAGGCAAGATTATTTAAGTGTGAAGAAAAATCTAGAAAATTAAGAAAAATCTGTTTTTATCTTAAACCGTAAATGTAGTTGTAATTAGCAAGACTTTATTAGCATATCTGTATGTTCATGTGGGATTAATACCTATAACATGACAAGCTGCATTCAATTCAGTTCAATTTATTTGTATAGCGCTTTTAACAATGGACATCATCTTTGAGCAGCTTACAGAAGTCTAGAAACAGAAGAAAAAATTAAAGGATTAAAACTAAGTTACTATTTATCTCTAACATTTATTAGCAAGAATGAGGCGACATTTATTTGTCTTTAAAGAGAGTCTGTATATTAAGCTGCAATACCGCAAGTTATAACAGGAACTTTTTCATTCACAGGGCTGTCAAGAGTCACACATTGAGAGTGACAGTCACGCATTTGGGTCTTTTCTCACACTCTCCCGCCACACATCGTATTTCTCACACATAAAAACTTTTTGACTATTTATCATATATTTAATAAGCCGCAGCGCACAAAATGTATCAGTCCGCACCGCTGTCTCTATGGAACCAAAAAAAGAGAGGCTACAAAAAAGAGAGGCTACAAAAAAGAGAGGCTACACAATAGCCAATCAGAAAATAGCACTATCTGGGTAAGATTTAACGCAACAACCAATGAACAAAAAAAACATTCATTAGCGAGGGTATTCTCGATGGTCGGTTTGAACAAAACCTCAACACGAAACAATCATGACCCTAAAAATGTCTGGGCTTGTGAGCCGAACTGTTTTATATGGGAGCAACATTACAAATGATAAAGGAGTTCAAAAAGGCAACAAACACTTACAATAAACACCACCAGTCATACTCTCTCTCTCTCTCTCTCTCTCTCTCTCTCTCTCTCTCTCTCTCTCTCTCTCTCTCTCTCTCACACACACACACAAACGGACAAATGGAAATTAAACTAATACTTTGTATTCGGTTAAATTGCGGTCAGCGATCCTTACCAAACACAACAATTCCCCATTATGTGTTTTTTTTTGTTTGTTTTTGTTTTTTGAGTGGGTGCTGGGGGGGGGGGGGGGGATATATGCTTGCCTGTCTAAAACTCGAGAGCCCCGAATTCATCTTAATTCTCAACAAATAAAAAAAGATTTATGCCAATGTAAACAGTATATGGTTGAATAAAATCATGTATCTAAGCACAACCTGCTTGTCTTAGCAATAACTCCCAGTGATAACTTTAGTGACAAGTCATTACTTTCTTTACTGTTTTGGTTTCTTTTCTTTCTTTTTTTTTTTTGGAAAATGTAAAGTCAGCGAAAAAGATAAAATAAACTAAAGTTTATGTGCTGTATGTGAAGTACACTGAAGTAAACAAATCTTCCTTCATTAACTGTTGACATAGTGAGCAGACATGTTGCTATGCTAAACTTGGGGTTAGCTTTCAAACCAAGAACTCGATGTTGAGAAGGTGTTTTCTGTGCTTTTTCCTAGAAGGAAGCTGGAAGTTTTCCCTCAACAAGCTTTATTCAAACGTAGCATAGGATGATAGTAGCTAGCTAGCTTGCTAAGTATTAAAATTGTGTCTGCTAACTAGCATTAAGCTGATTGTCCAAATTTGTTGGAGTTGGTTTATTTCAGAATCTTTGCAGCCAGAAATTTTAAAAGCTTATCACTTTTTCTGACTTTCTAGTGTTTCTTTTTATGGCCTGCATTAAGAAAGTTTCCTTTATGTTGACCCTCGGGTTCTGATCTCATTACTTGGAAAGGCTATATTTAGGAGACATAAATATTGTTGAATATTTTGCTTAGCTGGAACATGACACTCACAGGTCATAGTGCCAAAACATTGCCATTATATATAGACATCATTTACCTGACAGAGAACTATGAGGATTTTCAGGTCTGATCATTTTAAACAGATAACCGTTCGGGTAACCGTTTTTACCAGTAAGTCGGCGGACTTATGGACTTATGGGACATTTTCAATCGGTATAAACAAATGAATTATTTTATATCGTTTCACAAGTCTGGTATAAAATTAGTCAGGACACTTATCAGTGTGAGCCATGACACGGTGTGAATGGTTTGTGGTGGTTGAAGATCAATTTTGAGCTTCTTATGAACTTCTCTGTGATCAGAAATGATTTTGATATCACCAATGACTTTGAAAATACAAACATTTGTTTGGAAAATAATGACTATTGTTTATTTATTTATTTAGATTTTTTTATGAAGACATTGCCCCTAGTAAGCTGGATAAAAACAGAAAAACTTTCTGTCTACTTTCATATGAGCTTCATATTAACCACCATTGTGGGGTAGGACAAGACATACAGTGATCAACATGGACACAACAAAAAATTTTTTGGACTTTGGGGGGGAAAAAAAGAGTGTTAAACACAAAACATGTCTCTTTTTGTCACAGACCAAAAAAAAAATCTCTCTTGCAAAAAAAGTTTCAGTATTTTCTAAAACAGGCCTGGGGACATTTATTATCATTTGCCGCTTTAGAGTCTTTTGCTTGGCAGCTCGCCTTCAGGTCTCAAAACCATAAATCAGCAAACATTAGCTCTAAATAAGCCGAACAGCTGTGTATAGAAGAAATATGTAGGAGCTCTGTGAACATTAAACAGACACAATACCACACACGTGTGGACAATGCTAGAACCTCTCGAGCAGTTTGTTTATATTTCACCTCTCTTGTGTTATTCTGAAACTGGAAACGTTCCTGCTTTTGGTTCCAATGAAACCAAAGAGAGCCCTTATTTCTGTAGAGAAGTGTCAGTGATCGTAGTGTTAGAAAAAGTCAGCGATTTAGCAACATCACTTCCCAGGGATGTTTTATAAAGACACATTATAACATTATTTCCTTTCCCACGAACACTGGAAAAGCTTGTAGTCATGAGCATGTATTACATAGAAACATTTAAGCTAATGACAAGCAGGCTGAGAAAAACACTGTGAAGGACTTTATATACTGATATCCACTGATTAGTCACTATAACATGTTTGTTTAGGATTGTTACCGAAAAAGCAGATGCTACGGCTAATTTGTACAATAGATAATTGTTAGTTAAAGACAACAACAACAATGTGTAATATATTTATTATTCTTACACAAGTACACAGTTTTAATCCTACAGGTGTACCTCAAGGTTGTATTCTATTTGACCCAACAACCTGAAACTCCAAATGAATAACCAAACGGTCTGCTAACGCATTTAGCATGGCTTAAAAGCCTAGAAGAAGAATATTATTTTTATTTCCTGATGGTTACATGCCTCTCAAAATGAATAAAAGAATAAAGAAAAGAAATACAGGCTAATATTTTTTGCTCTTCGGACAAGTCGGCTTTGTTCGAATGGAGGTAAATGGAAAAAATTTCTGCTTGACAATGTGGTGGATTTATAGTGTTTGACCAGCCAAACCCCGCTTCTGTTTCTGCTCCTGCCCGTGGACTTTCCCATGCTGACAGACATATGGTATTTCCTTGCTTGTTTATTTATCACTGATATGCTGAAATGTATACAGCTGGTGAATATTTAATATTGGTAAGCCGCCTACTGGGAAAAATCTAACACATTACGACAGTGACGTGACATACGGCTAAGTACGGTGACCTATACTCAGAATTTGTTCTCTGCATCCAAAGTGTACACACACAGCAGTGAACACACACACAGCAGTGAACACACACACACCGTGAACACACACCCGGAGCAGCGGGCAGCCATTTATACTGCGGCGCCCAGGAAGCAGTTAGGGGGGTTCGGTACCTTGCTCAAGGGCACCTCAATCGTGGTATTGCCGGCCTTAGACTCGAACCCACAACCTTAGGGTTAGGAGTCAGACTCTCTAACCATTAGGCCACAACTTCCCCTAAAGGTTAATGAAAGGTCGAATGAAAGCATGATGCAAACAACAGCAAATTACATCATAATTATTACTAATTTACTTCACGACATACAGTAGTTGCAGGAAATATAGCCACAGTATCATCAAGCTTTTATATAATTTATACAGACACTTTATTAGGAACACCTGTACTCCTCATATAGTCTTTAGGGTCTCCGATGTTTGTTGTTGAACATTAACCGAAGCTTTGCCCTGCATCTGCATGGTTATATGGATATTATTACCGCTGCTACATGGATTATTGCCTGAACGGTCAGCTATGTGCCTAATAAAGTGCCGTCTTATCAGCAACTGAAAACTCACAGCCTGTAACTTATTATCCTTGAGCCTGCGATGAGTTGGCTACTTTGGATTCATGTGAAACCAATTTGAGATAGTCGTGGCTTCAAAGTTTTGGCGCCCATCCACTGCTGTGAAGGAGAAGTACATGCTGTACTGTACCTCGGAGTATAAATAGACTAACCGAATACGGCATGAAATTAAAATCCTGTTGCTTTTTTTAAAAAAAATAAAAAATCTGTGACTCTGCACCTGAGGAAAGACTGAGTTTGATTTTTGGAAGTAGTAGTAAGTGTGTGTGTGTGTGTGTGTGTGTGTGTGTGTGTGTGTGTGTGTGTGTGTGTTTGGCAGTAGGGAACATGGCCACTGTTTGCAATTGCTTATGTGGCCTGAGGGGAAATAGCTGCATGATCTAATAAGAAAAGCAGCTGGTAAACTTCTGTGACCTGTAAAACCCATCTTTACCATATTAACAAGTGTGTGATTATCTCATTCACAACATTACACTACCGCACGCACATCGGTGAATTCAGGCATGAATGACAATGAGTGATAAAATAAAGTTAATAAAGTAATCTGTGAATTCTTAAACTATGATCAAATCTTCTCTTGACGCAAGATTGCTTTCCAACCAGCTTCTGCCGTTCGATGTCAGTGTCTTCTCCTTCTTTCTACTCCTCCCCCAGCGCCACCAAGCTGTCACTGCCGGGCCCCTGAACAAGGCCCTTAACCCTATCAGCTCCACAGACGCTGTATCCTGGCAGACTCTGCACTCTGATGTCAACTTCCAAAGATGGGATATGTTCAGGAAAGGATTTCACTGAGCTGTAGTGTATATGTGACACGGCGTTGTGTAGTTTTGATTATCGGTTCGTAAAATGATATGAAATTGCCCTAACACGCACTGTACGGGTAGCTAACATGAGGAAATCACTCCTGAAAGTTCTTTTCTTCTTAAAGCATTACATACGTAGCACATATACTAAAATTTGAACGATACAGAGAAGATTAGCATGGCCCCTGCGCAAGGATGACACGCAAAATCGTGAAGCGTTACCATATTCTACGGGGGGCAGTGGTGGCTCAACTGGTTAAGGCTCTGGGTTGTTGATTGGAGGATCGGGGTTCAAGCCCCAGCACAGCCAAGCTGCCACTGCTGGGCCCTTGAGCAAGGCCCTTAACCCTTCCTGCTCCAGGGGTGCTGTATCATAGCTGCCCTGCACTCTGAACCCAACCTACTCAGTTTGGGGTATGTGAAAAAAAGAATTCCACTGTACTGTAAGGTATATGTGGCAATAATAGGCTTCTATGCCCCGTTCTATTCTAGATATTTCTTTATTTCAGTTCATTTAAATTCTCTACATTTTCATTTCTTGCAGTTTATTAAAAAATATTACAGTTGCACCTTTTCTTTTGTATCGAAAGCTATCAAGTCGAGCTAGCCGTGCTTACAGAATACTAAACGTAGTATTACCTTTTTTTTTTCAGTCATGGACATTTTTCAGATCAATTGGCATTTATTTGTTTAGCACATTTAACAATGAATGTCAAAACCCCATCCAAGGTGTCCCCCGAGTCCCTCAAGAGTTCCCGTGGCCCTGTGATGGTTAAGCAGTACAGAAAACGATCATGTATATTAAGTTGTTTTTCAGCTGGATCTCGATCGATATCAGCCGCTTCATACAGTTTTATTTTGGCACAGGTTTTCCATCCGATGCCCTTTCTGACACAACCCTGCAATTTTTAACTTCTCAGAATTAACCCCTCAGTAGCTGGGTTGGTTCCATGCCCAGGAAATGTACCCAGGCCACAGCAGTGAGAGTGCAGTATCCTGTCACTGGACCACCAGGGACACAGCCGTCAATATCATACTACAACACATAAAGGTCAAGTGAAGAATTTAAAACAAAAAATCGAGGTAGTTCCAAAGATCTCGTTTGAATATCAACATGTCAACAACATGAGCTTGGAGAATGTATCCCATAATGCACAGTGAATCTACATCTTTTTTCCACGAGTCTGTTCCCTAGCAGCACTTTAAGAGACTTCTCTGAAGAAGCGTGCCTCGGTGCTATGACTCAATCTACCGCACTGCCAGGAGATCACAAGAACATGGAATGGACCAAATGTTCCCAAGCAACGTTGTTTTCATAATGAAAAGACCTCCCCTCCCCTCCCCCCCTCCCCCCACACGTTAACATAATAAAGCTCTTTTTCTTAAAGACGCCACAGAAGAAGACTCTATGTTCTACTGCTGATGGACCTCGTGCTGATTAAAGAGCACACAAATAATCGGCTGTTCCTGTAATGATTAATGTTAAAAAGCTGGGATTAGTTCAGGGGGTAGTTTATGGAGAAGGGGGGGGTCAGTAGTTATCCTGCAGAGCATAATCTAATCTTCCTGCACAGTGCGTGATCACAAGGGGCAGCATTTAAAGGCTTAGTACACTGAAGCTCCTTGATTATTAAATAGAGCCGGTTTTTATCGTCCAGGGAAATTCCTCATGCTGTCTACAGTACATATAAGTATCACGCTTTTAAAAAAAAACGTTCCTTTGGGTTCTATAGAGAACCTTGAGGTTGTGTACTTTATCTGACGCCGCAATCACAAGGAGCCACATCGGAAATAGGAAAGCGAATAAAATCCAAACGTCACTTTTCCTTCCTCCTTTTAAATATGTGCATTACATTTGAATAAAATGTATTCAGATTAAAGACAGATTTCCTAAGACGCCAGTTAATGTTCAACGGCTTTGTTCGAAACATGACCTACATGTAAGCATCATTACGACTCACAGAACCAAATGGTAGAACTGACATATTATTCATTAGTTTGAAGAAAGTTCTGAGCTACAGTCTTGTCAGCTCATTAGCATGAAACTACAAAACCGTCTCACTTGAAAACGTGTCGGAAACCTGCCTTGTCACGATACCGAAGAACCTGAAAGACTTTCCATAATCACGCTCGAACATTCGGACATGGCAAAGTCTTACCGAATACTGAGTTCTGAGTTCTTATTCGTATCATTTTTAGACGATTGTTAAAAACTCCGGCTTTATCTCGGCTTGTTACAAAGCTTTGACTCTTTAGACTCCTTCCATCAGTGATTACTTTAAAAACATCTTATAGAACAGATCACCATATCAACAATTACATGTTGTTTTTCTAAAAATGCTAACAGCTGTAGATATTATCAGAGCTGCTTTGGTACCAAGCTTGAGCTACTACAGAGCGTTAATCGGTCGAGTCGAGGCAGAACGCATTTATACTTCCACAGTTTCACAAAGTTTATTTTCATCTGCAACTGGTAGGATAACTGCTACTGAAACACACATACACCCACCCACACACACACCCACCCACACACACACACACACACACATTGGATTTCTTTTTTGTTTAAGCACCTTAATATTAGTATAATACTGTAATAATACACAAACTTAACTTGCATTGTGTGAGATCCAGTCAAATGTAACCTTCAAAGACTCAAAATAAGGACAATTTGTCCTCTGTTTAGTCTTCACAAAGGACAAAGGACTAAACACACACACACACACACACACACACACACACACACACACACACACACACACACACACACACACAGTTGTCTCATATGGTTCCAAAAATACATAATTCTTCATTCGTTTCATAATTCTTCCTTCTCTTCAGCTGCATTCAGTAGGAATCTGGGGTACAGCTACAGTACTTCAGCTCTGAACAAGATACCATTTTGTATTGTCTTCCTTCCACACTGAGATGTGTGTCCGATGTTAAACTGAGACTCCTTTGTCATTCGGTCATATGATTAGGCTGTTTTATTGCCCTGCTTTACTGTTAGGCAATGTTTCAACATTTCACTGCTAGAACATTGTCAAGATAGCTTATCTATGTTTTGTGTGTGTGTGTGTGTGTGTGTGTGTGTGTGTGTGTGTGTGTGTGTGTGTGTGTGTGTGTGGTTTGTGAAAGTGCCTCAGAGGCATGTCTCCCTCAGCCAATCCAACGCTTCCTCAGTGCGAGATAATGTGCCTGCTTCAAAAACTCCACCATCCCCGCGGGACAGTTAACGTCCATCTTCACAATATCACAGCACGATATCTGACTATCTGACATCGCATCTTTATGAAGTGAACATGTCATTAGCGCCGCTCTGTCTTCCCACAGCTGCAGAACAGTTTATCTCTGATAGCTTAGATGACTGGGATGACTGGAATGACTGGGAATGTGTCAGGCCGTGCACTTCTTTTTTATTTCTCTGATGATCCTGACGATACAGCGACAGTACAACAGCCATGGGTTGTGTTATGCTTCCGTGATCTCCACAATGATCCCTGATAAAGTTCAGTCATGGCTAGGAGTGTTTGTAATTCGAAAGGAGCTTTTAAAGATGTTGGAGTGTTCACTTGTTATACAGTATGTGTGCATGCCAGTCAATACATGGTGAGGTAGTGTGTAACGGTGGATGCCCTGAGGTTTGTGCGTGTGTGTGTGTGTGTGTGTGTGTGTGTGTGTGTGTGTGTGTGTTTCTCTCCGAAGCTACTACACACATAATAGAAGTCAACTTGTTTGTCAAGTTGAATAGTTATTATTCAAATGAACGTCTGCTCCTAACAGTCAGCGTCTAGAATAACACCACTCTTGCGTCTACATGCAACAACCGACCCAGAAAAAAAAATGCTACAAAAAACAGCATTTACTGTTTGCTGCATTTTCGCTGGTGGCAGCATTACATTTAAAGACCCAACGTGACGCCTGGGTGAAAGATCAGAGCCAGCGCTGGTGTGAAAACATGTTTGTTTCTGGCACGATGCACGACTCGTGAGGCACTTGCGAGTGACGTACTTCCGTTTGGGAGGAGTATAGCGCTGACGTATGTGGCTTGAACAACCACATTCATTTACACCTGTCCAGTTTCATCTGAAACGCGTCCCAGACCACCTCCTGAAGGGGTTTGAGCGATCGGATTTAAATCCGTCTCGAAACCGTTTCAGAGGGCATTTACACCTGGTCTTTTTTAGATCGGATAGCTATCGGATCACAGAAAGCGCATGAAGTTACCAGGTGTAAAATCCCCCTAATAGTTTATAATCACACCCTCCAGTGTCACCCAAATGAGGGTGAGGTTCCCTTTGAGTCTGATTCCTCTCAAGGTTTCTTCCTCTTCCATGTAAGGGAGTTTTTCCTCGCCACAGTCGCTTCAGTCACGCCAGACTTGATCATAAATACAAATACATTTAAATATCAATATCTAATATCGATTAGAACATTTGTAAAATATTTATATAATCTTTGCATAGTAAAATGTTGTACTATGTTTCTTATGTTCTGTAAAGCTGCTTTGAGCCAATGGCTATTGTTAAAAAACGTTAAATAAATCAAATTTAAATCGATTGAATTTTTGCTCATAACTATCACAACACACTCGAGTGTTTTCAATCTCTTATACACATGCGATGTTCCAGCGATTCCATTCGTCTATTTATTAAAGAAAGTATATATAAGAAAGAATATATATATATGAGTGACCTCTATGTGACCTCTACCGTCTTTACTCCCATTGGATGACGTTGCACCGAGTCGCTCCGTATTTGCGTCAGTTATTTCTGTGTCTTGTCTCTGGACACAAACACATCTAATCTCCAGCTTATGTCGCTGTAAGTCATCAGCTCTTAATCCCTCACAGAAAAAAAAAAAAACTTTTTAAGATTAAGTCGTTCATATAGAATTTATAACATTTAAATGAGTAGAAACATCTACCGACCAATCAGCTTCGAGGATTTAATTTCGGATTCGCTCTGTAGTGTTGCGTTAATACAATTTTCTCAATTGTGTTCTATTTATGTTGTATTTGATTTTTATCTTGATAACCTTTCTGCAGTTTCAGATATAATGATTAGTCTTGATGGCATCTTTGAAATGAGTCATCCAGTGCCATCGAAATTTGTGGTTTAATTAGTCATCTGGTTCACTTCAGGGCACAGCACCACAGAGATGTGAAACTAGGCCCGGTTTTCATCTTGCTTGGGTTTCCGAACACTTTGATGCGTTAATCATCAGCAGTCAATGAATCATAATACAGCATAGAATCATGTCATGCCTAGATGTGCATTCCCAGCTTAAAACCCAGTTATTCATTTTATATTAAAATGCATCGTTCGGTCGCTGCTATAGAATCAACAGGAAAACAGGTGGATTTAGAAAGTGTGAGAAACGTCTGAATCAGCAGACATTCACAGCTGAAAGATTAATAGATATGAAAGTTTTTAGTTTTTGTTTTTTTTTTAGCAAATGCAATTTCTTCAACTATTTTATCAACACTACTTCCTGCTTAGCTAATAGTTTTAACTGCATAACACTTAGCCTAAAGCTAGGCAGCTTGCTAGCGAGCTCGGTGTTATTCTTGTGACCAACATTGCAATATAAAACTTTAAAAGCTTTAAAACATTTATATTGTCAGCAATCTTGGTTTGTGAATGCTAACCTAAGTTGATGAGTTATAAATAAGTTTTTTACAGAATGTAGGGGGAAAATTTCAAGTTGCAACATCTTAGCATTAGCTTAAGGTGAGCTAGCTTGCTAAGTGAACAAAGTTACTGGTTTACACAGTATAATAACTAGTAACTAACATCAGGATATACAGCAATAACATTAGCTAGCTTGTTAGGAATCGTAATAAAATCAAGCTGGTTTTAGTGAAATGCTGTGTTGCTAATTTTGCTAAATCAGGACATACTTGTGGGTTTTGGGTTAAAGGGTGCAAATAGCTGCATTGGGTGGTCAATGCTATTTACATCTAGGTCAAAATAGACACTTTAATTTTTTTATATTTATTTGTTTGTTTGTTTGTTTTTAAGGAATATAATTACCTGCACTTGAATATTTTAGCAGAGAAACAATCAGTCTTTGTGTTTGTATAGCCATTTTGCTGACTCATGCTGATTAGCTACTACAGTACAAGCTCTAGTCCATTGTGTTTATGCTGCGTTTCTTTAATTTTTTTTTTAACTATGAGAACAGATGGCCGTCTTTACACGTGTTCAGGAAGCACAACGGCTCAGTCATTACAAACTCTAAATTAGCCTGTGTATCTTTACTCTGAAAGCTGTTCTCTGGTCAGGTTTAGTGTTTAGCTTTCCTCTCAAAGTATTTAAAGCAGAAAAAAGGCCCACAGGTTTCAGATGTGGTTGCAAACCACCACTCCCGCACAGGAAGTGTATAAAACTTAACCAGCCAAATGCCACTTCAGATGGGTCACGGTAGCGAGAATTCTGGGAACGCACGAGTGACCGAACATGTCCCGGAAAATTTGTGTTTCTGTATTTTTATTTTTTTTTGCTCCCTCTTTTTTGAAACCTTTTTCTCTTTTTTGTATGACTTCCTCTTTTCTCCTGGCGCCTTCAGAAGTGACTTCCCCAGATCATCTGCTCTCAGATCAGAGCCATAAATGGGAGCCATGTGCTCAGCTTCCTCTAAGCTGGAGATGAGGAAGTGAGCGGTATGTCGCTGTATGAGAAGTTGAACTGCAAACACAGGGCCTAAGTTTGGGATCGGTTTCACAGAGGGCTTCGAACTAAGATTTGTAAGTTCACAAAGTAGAAAAAGAAAATCGTCTGTGTAATTGCAAACAGTTACATACTAAATACCTGAACCGCATAAGATTACATAACTCTACTTAGATTGTGAGGTAATAAAAATGTATTATAACCCCCCATTAGCATTTTACATATTTACATATACATATACACATTTACATATTATATACACTTGTTTCACTGCTTTACTTTAGAGACATGGATGCTTGGATTTTCTCTCCGGAAATGTTTATTTAGCACTTAGCATGGAGCGAGGCATCAGTGTCAGTGCTCTGAGGTAAAACTGTGTGGTAAAACTTCATGTTTTCTCTTTATTGCAAGCTTGTTACGTGTTTTGCTTTTAGCAGCTTCAGGATATAAATAAAATCTAAAGCCTAGTGACAGAATGTAAGTGATAACAGGAACTAACTAGCATTAAGGAACGTTCCAGGACATCATGTTACTAAAAGTGGACTGATATGTTTTCCTTCTTATAGAGCAGGTTTGAGTTAGTTTAATTTCTACGTATTAACACATTCAGTAATAAACATGTACTTATTGTGATTCACGCCTAAATCCTTAAGACTCATTATCTTGTGATTAGAAGCCCTAATTTTGTGACATATACATTACAACGTTGAGTCATTGGTCCAGAGCACAGGGTCAGACGTGATACAGCACCACTGGAGCAGAGAGGGTTAAGGGCCTCGCTCAAGGGCCCAACAGTGCCGGCTTGGCAGTGCTGGGGCTTGAACCCGTTATCCGCCAATCAACAACAAAGAGCCTTAACCACTTAAACCACCAGCCACGTCGTCATGCATTTAATTCAGGATTTAGCGCCGGATTATTCGTGTGCTGTTATTTAAAGTGTTTTATAATATTTAGAACATCGGGAACTTTTTGTTGGGTTTTCTGGGCCATATTTTCCCTCCCATTGTCTCTCAAATCCTTCGTCAGCATTGTTCTGAAACAATTCCCCCGCAGCTGTCTGCTGTCGTGAGCCTCCGAGGGTGGCGTGCTTCATTTAGGCCTGGTTAGATTACATGGATTACATTGGTTTTAAGAGGTCACGTGATTTACCGACAGACTTTCACCAAACACTTTCGACTCTGCAGAGAATAACAGAGCAACATATCACTGAAAGCCAAAGCACAGGGTTTGCTGCGTGCATAGACAGATGGTGGACAAACTGGTTATGAGTGGCAACTTAATGAATGTTTTTAAACAGCTAATGTGTATCTTCTTACTGATCCTGTTTGCTCAACAGAAACGCTCATGCTGAAATTGCAGTTTGCGATGTTCAAGCTCTAATTATGAATCCTGGCAGTAGTGATTGTTTTTTTTTTTGTTTTGTTTTCTCATACATTGTAAAATATTAACTTAGTAAAACTTAGCAATCCTGTTGTACTGGTAACGTTTCTTTACTCTATAACTCTTTTCCACTGGCTTTCATAACAATCACAAAGGGAAGGGATTCTGTTCTCATTTGCATGCAGCTCCACGTTCTTCTGTTGGCCGAGGACCCGTTCCAGAAATCTGACGCTTTTATGTTCTCAGCTGCTGTGGACGTTTTTATGTTAGGTTTTTGTGTGTGTGTGTGTGTGTGTGTGTGTGTGTGTGTGTGTGTGTGTGTGTGTGTGAGTGTCCTTTCACCTGTGTCAAACATATTAAGTGACATTTCTGCAGGAGCCCACAAAACCTTACGAAAGAATATACGCTTTTATTTTTTTCTCTCTCATTCCTTCTTTTCTCAGAACCCAAGACGATTCCAAGTATCGCGTCCCCTCCTCGCTTGCAGCATTCCAGCATGGCGTGTCTTAAGCTGTCTGCTTTTAGACACAATGTGACTGCCTTAAACTGATGATTCTCAGAATCTGAAATTCCGCGTATCGCCAAAACGCAATCGTCTTGCATCATAAATATGGGAATATCGTCCTGTCATTCCAGGAATCATAGGATGCTTCATGTTTAGGATTTCATTACCATTTTCCATGTCTAGAGTGTAATATGTGATTAAAATGAATGATAGACAGGACAGATGATGCGTCCACTGTTTCTGATACCCCCTCCCTCTCTATGTTATCATGTTCTCAGTTTCCAGGGACATGTACAAGGGGGCTAAAGTGATAGAGCCAGGATGTGCAAAAGACAGGTTCCAGTTTCAACACAACCAGTTCCTTGTTGCCTTCATCTCCGTGTTTGTGGCTCGTAGTGAGACGCTCCTCCTTTTCTCAGGTTCGGTGTCTCGCAAAGGACACAAACGTTCATCTGTCCTTGTGGCTGGAACTAAAATAAGCTGACCTGTGTGGCATCGCAGGGAGCCGGGATGAGATGAAAGTGAGCTGGTGCACAGGCTTGGCCTAGCATTGCTCTAATTCCACCAGTAGGAAACACTGGGGGGCCCCAGGGGCACGAGCAAACCGCTGTGTGTAAGCAGATTTTTCTGTGTGTATGTGTGTGTGTGTGTGTGTGTGTGTGTGTGTGTGTGTCTTCTTTTTACACAGTGTCTATGAAGTAGATATCTGGTGTGTCTTTTTCCATTCCTAACACACCACCACCGCCACAGCCAACACCACCACCACCATACACACACACACACACACACACACACACACACACACACACACACACACACACACACCCTGGGGCTTGATTAACTGATCTGAGCTTGTCATTTTTTTGTATTTAAGTTTTAATTTTCTGTTTTTAATTTTCCATAAGGGGGGCACGGTGGCTTAGTGGTTAGCACGTTCGCCTCACACCTCCAGGGTCGGGGTGCGATTCCCGCCTCCGCCTTGTGTGTGTGGAGTTTGCATGTTCTCCCCGTGCCTCGGGGGTTTCCTCCGTGTACTCCGGTTTCCTCCCCCGGTCCAAAGACATGCATGGTAGGTTGATTGGCATCTCTGGAAAATTGTCCGTAGTGTGTGAGTGTGTGAGTGAATGAGAGTGTGTGTGTGCCCTGTGATGGGTTGGCACTCCGTCCAGGGTGTATCCTGCCTCGATGCCCGATGACGCCTGAGAAAGGCACAGGCTCCCCGTGACACGAGGTAGTTCGGATAAAGCGGCAGAAAATGAGTGAGTGAGAGTAATTCTCCATATATCTGTTTCCTAGCAACTAATAGGGAATCAAACATTTCAATGCATCACAGTATGTATAACTATGCCGAGGCAGATCTTTGCCCATAATTATCTTTTCTTCCCAGATGTTTATGCTCGTACAGACAGAAACGTAATGTTCTATTAATAGACCAACAGTGATACTCTAATCATAATAATTATCACACTTACAGTAAATCCTTTTTCATCTCATTGCCATGAAATTTGCACGATCTCAAGGTCTAACTTTCCTCACATTAACACTGACACTGAATATCTGATCGGTGATTCTGAGCAATCTTAGCTACAGTGTTTTCACTGTGTGAAAAACAAATGAGTCTCAAGCATCAAGACCTGTGTTCATGAAAGGAAAGCAGGCGATAATTTAGCACAAACAATTCGGTGTCTGTTTTTAATGAAATCTTTGGCAACCGTTCATTAAAGGTTTGTAGAAGGATTTGATCTATTCCTTGAATTTGATAAACATTTAACATTTCATGACTGAGTGGAAATAAATCACGTTTACGACGACTCGAGCTGGGCTGGGGAACGTTCAGTGTGTTTATCTACCTTACCTTCGGTTTCTAAAGCAAAAGAAAGCAATTTTTAACAGTATTTTAACGATAAGCACGAGCCACATCATCAGCAGAAGCGGGTCATTGGCGGGGTTTACCAGCACGGAGAGGTCAAGTCATTTTTAGATCTTTCCTTTGGCTCAGCTAGTGGAAAAGTTAATTATACCCTCTAGGTTGTAAATTTACTAAACTCTAAATCATTCTTTGCAAATTGGCAATGGAAAGTCTCACACTGGCATGAGAAGCATCTGAGAGTCTGATACGTGACCCAGAAGCCTTACGGTTGACCCGTATGCATACATAAAAAGTGATGAGCGGTGCACGATTTATGGATCACGCTAAAAATTCAAGCCGTGTGCATGAACACTAACGTTGTTCTGACACATTTAAACACGTTCCTGCAAACGTTTTCACACTCGGTCTGTTATGCTGCTCCGAGCGGGCTCAGATCCATGACTCAGCATTCAGGCTCTCTTTGTTTTGTGCGATCATGAACACAAAGTGGAATCAGATTGTATTACATTCTGTTTTATTGATAAAAGAATTACAGCTTTCTGTCACCTAACTGGGTGGGCACGGTGGCTTAGTGGTTAGCACGTTTGCCTCACACCTCCATGGTTGGGGGTTCGATTCCCACCTCCGCCTTGTGTGTGTGGAGTTTGCATGTTCTCCCCGTGCCTCGGGGGTTTCCTCCGGGTACTCCGGTTTCCTCCCCCGGTCCAAAGACATGCATGGTAGGTTGATTGGCATCTCTGGAAAATTGTCCTTAGTGTGTGTGTGTGTGTGAATGAGAGTGTGTGTGTGCCCTGCGATGGGTTGGCAATCAATCAGAGGTTAATTTCCTTCACGTGTCTGTGACAAGAACGACAGTTCACAGTGTCGCAGAAACCCGGCTGATGACTCGGGGCCCAAGGCAGGGGACATCATTGTGGGGTGTCGACCAATTACAGGCCACAATCACACACACATTCACACTACTAACAATTCAGAAATGTATATCAGCCTATGATGCACTGGAGACTTGGTTGGAAAACCCCCAAGCTTGGAGGTGAGAATCAAACATGCTAACTACTAAGCAGCTTTGCTAAGCTCCCGGAACAACAGTTCCTACAATAGAACAATAGTTACTATATACTTTACAGTAACTAACATATGTGTGTAACATATACATATTTGTTTCACTCGTGCATTATTTCAGTACAATATCCACTGACATGAGATAATAATCCCTCTGTAGATCTACACCATGAAGGAGAAGCTACAGCCAAATTATAGCATGTAAAGCAGCCTCTTAGAATGACACCATCTGTATTTCAGCGCTACGCAGCAATTACACTGCGGTAAGGGAGTTGTGCCGTAAACAACAAATGGTCAGAGATCTCATCATCTTTGCTGTTTTTGCACAATTTTATACACTATCTCAGGGACCTGCTGCTAAGAAACTGTTCATTCGAGTATTACTTCACGCAATATTGTCTGAACTTACAGTATTTACACACGGTATTGACGCCGGTCGGTCGGCGCTGTTTTTTTGTTTACTGTCTTTTGTGTATTTTGTGTGTTGTCTTGTAACCTTTTGTCTGCACTGTCTTGTCTGTCTTGTTTGTATTGTCCTGCACTGTCTTGTCTGTCTTGTTTGTATTGTCCTGCACTGTCTTGTCTGTCTTGTTTGTATTGTCCTGCACTGTCTTGTCTGTCTTGTCTGTCTTGTCCTGCACTGTCTTGTCTGTCTTGTTTGTATTGTCCTGCACTGTCTTGTCTGTCTTGTTTGTATTGTCCTGCACTGTCTTGTCTGTCTTGTTTGTATTGTCCTGCACTGTCTTGTCTGTCTTGTCTGTCTTGTCCTGCACTGTCTTGTCTGTCTTGTTTGTATTGTCCTGCACTGTCTTGTCTGTCTTGTTTGTATTGTCCTGCACTGTCTTGTCTGTCTTGTTTGTATTGTCCTGCACTGTCTTGTCTGTCTTGTTTGTATTGTCCTGCACTGTCTTGTCTGTCTTGTCTGTCTTGTCCTGCACTGTCTTGTCTGTCTTGTCTGTCTTGTCCTGCACTGTCTTGTCTGTCTTGTTTGTATTGTCCTGCACTGTCTTGTCTGTCTTGTCCTGCACTGTCTTGTCTGTCTTGTTTTTATTGTCCTGCACTGTCTTGTCTGTCTTGTTTGTATTGTCCTGCACTGTCTTGTCTGTCTTGTCGTGCACTGTCTTGTCTGTCTTGTCTGTATTGTCCTGCATTGTCTTGTCTGTCTTGTTTTTATTGTCCTGCACTGTCTTGTCTGTCTTGTTTGTATTGTCCTGCACTGTCTTGTCTGTCTTGTCTTGCACTGTCTTGTCTGTCTTGTTTGTATTGTCCTGCACTGTCTTGTCTGTCTTGTTTGTATTGTCCTGCACTGTCTTGTCTGTCTTGTCTTGCACTGTCTTGTCTGTCTTGTCTGTATTGTCCTGCACTGTCTTGTCTGTCTTGTTTGTATTGTCCTGCACTGTCTTGTCTGTCTTGTCTTGCACTGTTTGCACCAGGTCACACAGTTGCACTTTATGTATCTAGGACTACTTACTATGTCCTTAGCCCTGTCTTTGTTTAATGTAGCACCTTGATCCTGGAGAAACGTCGTCTCATTTCACTTTGTACTGTAACAGCTATATATGGTTGAAATGACAATAAAAGCTTCTTGACTTAATCAGCGCTACAATGATCCCGAATTCCAGGAATCGAACAACAAAAGCAGCACGCTCTCTTCCGGGGTCTGCTTTAAGAGGACCAACTGTGGTACAACATTTAAAAAGAAATATACTATGTGACTCCATCTTTTGTGGTATGTGGTTGCCTAGTGGCAGCCTAGTGGTAGCCTAGTGGTAGCCTAGTGGCAGCCTAGTGGCAGCCTAGTGGTAGCCTAGTGGTAGCCTAGTGGTAGCCTAGTGGCAGCCTAGTGGTAGAATAGTGGCAGCCTAGTGGCAGCCTAGTGGCAGCCTAGTGGTAGCCTAGTGGTATCCTAGTGGTAGCCTAGTGGTAGCCTAGTGGCAGCCTAGTGGTAGCCTAGTGGCAGCCTAGTAGTAGCCTAGTGACAGCCTAGTGGTAGCCTAGTGGTAGCCTAGTGGTAGCCTAGTGGCAGCCTAGTGGTAGCCTAGTGGCAGCCTAGTGGTAGCCTAGTGGTAGAATAGTGGCAGCCTAGTGGCAGCCTAGTGGCAGCCTAGTGGTATCCTAGTGGTAGCCTAGTGGTAGCCTAGTGGTAGCCTAGTGGCAGCCTAGTGACAGCCTAGTGGCAGCCTAGTGGTAGCCTAGTGACAGCCTAGTGGTATCCTAGTGGCAGCCTAGTGGCAGCCTAGTGGTAGCCTAGTGGAAGCCTAGTGGTAGCCTAGTGGCAGCCTAGTGGTAGCCTAGTGACAGCCTAGTGGTAGCCTAGTGGTAGCCTAGTGGCAGCCTAGTGGTAGCCTAGTGGCAGCCTAGTGGTAGCCTAGTGGCAGCCTAGTGGTAGCCTAGTGGTAGAATAGTGGCAGCCTAGTGGCAGCCTAGTGGTAGCCTAGTGGTATCCTAGTGGTAGCCTAGTGGTAGCCTAGTGGCAGCCTAGTGGTAGCCTAGTGGCAGCCTAGTGGTAGCCTAGTGACAGCCTAGTGGTATCCTAGTGGCAGCCTAGTGGCAGCCTAGTGGTAGCCTAGTGGAAGCCTAGTGGTAGCCTAGTGGCAGCCTAGTGGTAGAATAGTGGTAGCCTAGTGGCAGCCTAGTGGTAGCCTAGTGACAGCCTAGTGGAAGCCTAGTGGTAGCCTAGTGGCAGCCTAGTGGTAGCCTAGTGGTAGAATAGTGGCAGCCTAGTGGCAGCCTAGTGGCAGCCTAGTGGCAGCCTAGTGGTATCCTAGTGGTAGCCTAGTGGTAGCCTAGTGGCAGCCTAGTGGTAGCCTAGTGGCAGCCTAGTGGTAGCCTAGTGACAGCCTAGTGGTATCCTAGTGGCAGCCTAGTGGCAGCCTAGTGGTAGCCTAGTGGAAGCCTAGTGGTAGCCTAGTGGCAGCCTAGTGGTAGAATAGTGGTAGCCTAGTGGCAGCCTAGTGGTAGCCTAGTGACAGCCTAGTGGTAGCCTAGTGGCAGCCTAGTGGTAGCCTAGTGACAGCCTAGTGGTAGCCTAGTGGTAGCCTAGTGGTAGCCTAGTGGCAGCCTAGTGGTAGCCTAGTGGTAGCCTAGTGGCAGCCTAGTGGTAGCCTAGTGGCAGCCTAGTGGTAGCCTAGTGGTAGCCTAGTGGCAGCCTAGTGGTAGCCTAGTGGCAGCCTAGTGGTAGCCTAGTGGTTGATTCAGTTCAATTCAATTTATTTGTATACCACTTTTAACAATTCACATTGTTTCAAAGCCGTTTTACAAAAGTATAGAATCAGAATAAAAAAAATATAAACTTTTAAAATTAAGTCACTATGTATCTCTCACATCTGTCCCTAACGACCAAGCCGCAGATGACGGTGATGAGAAAAAACTCCCTGAGATGATATGAGGAAGAAACCTTGAGAGGAACCAGACTCAGAAGGGAACCACATCCTCGTTTGGGTGACACCGGACAGGAAATAATGTAAATAATGTCTTTGCTACAACAGTTTGTACTTGAGTAGAATTAAGCAACCAAGAGCTCCTAAAGAACTAATAGGTCAGAGCAATTTCCGAGTTCAACACAGGCTTAACAAATTCCTTCCTGCTGAAGCGTTCAAGTGTTTAGACTGTGATGCAAGCACAAAGCTGACCGCTTGCTCAGGGGCCCCACAGTGGCAGCTTGGTGGACCTGGGATCGAACTCACAACCTTCCAATTGGTAGTCCAACACCTTAAACACTAGGCTACCATGGCTACCAATGTCTAGGTAAGGTGTTGGTCTAATCATAGGTCTACCAAGCTGCCACTGCTGGGCCCCTGAGCAAGGCCCTTAACCCTAAGTATAAAAAAGTAGAGAGATAAAATGTAAGTTGCTCTGGATAAGGGCATCTGTCAAATACCGTAAACATAAGTGTACTTCCAAATGCAAGCATTTAGAAAGACTACTTTTGTCCTAAATATATAATGTATACATGCATAAAACGTTTAACTTATGCTTCTATTAAACTTTGTACACACTGTACATTTGAATAAGGTTGAGACATGGTTAACTTGGCAGGTTTGAGAACAGAGTGTGAGTTTGTTGAACCTTCTACTGATCGATGCAAATCCTGTCAAGGTGGTCCTTTGCTCACTGGGGGATATTGTTGTCATGAAAAACACAGGCACACACGGACGAAGTGTGCTTTCACTGAACAGCACGAGCGTAATTTACCGTTTCCTCCACGTCTAAGACACGTTTGATTGGTGGTTGCCTTGGTAACATAATGAACAGGGAGAGCGAACCAGGAGTTGCCTGTAATTACAAAATGATTTATCTTCTAGGCTTTAATCAAAGGGTCGGTTAGATCATCCCTAACGTTCTGGCAACAATCTGTCCTAGAATCAGCAGTTAAACATCACATCACATGCGTGTGGAGTCCCTCGGAAAAGAACGTGGAAAAAAAAAACACGTCCTCTTCCTTTCTACAGACCGTAATTTTAGAAAGGTTTTTATTTAAGGGCGAGGAAATTCAGAGGTTGCGTACAAAAGGATGTGACTGAGAACCTGAAAAAGATTACGTTGCTTATTCACCCACATCTGATTGGCTTCACGGGGTTTGTACTCCTTTGTTGATGAATGAACTGATCAGCTGTCCTTTGTGTAACAGCATACACACATAATATAATATAATATAATATAATATAATATAATATAATATAATATAATATAATATAATATAATATAAGGAGAAACGGTGGCTTATTGGTTAGCACGTTAGCCTCACACCTCCAGGGTTGGGGGTTCGATTCCCACCTCCGCCTTGTGTGTGTGGAGCCTGCATGTTCTCCACGTGCCTCGGGGGTTTCCTCCGGGTATTCCGGTTTCCTCCCCCGGTCCAAAGACATGCCTTATCCTGCCTCGATGCCCGATGACGCCTGAGATAAGCACAGGCTCCCCGTGACCCGAGAAGTTCGGATAAGTGGTAGAAAATGAATGAATGAAGGAATAATATAATATAATATAATATAATATAATATAATATAATATAATATAATATAATATAATATAATATTTACACTTATACTTTATCACTACTGATCTCTTCATTCTGATTGGTCAAAAGGTCTAGGATCTCGAACTTATAGTAACGTGGACAGTTAGAAAAGACGGGCCACAGAATATTAAAGTTTACTAATGAATAGATTGTAAAAAGAAAAACTCTAGAAGCTGAATCTTGAAGCTCACCCTGCTCATGCTAACAACATAGAAACGTTAGCAGGAATCTGAGCTAGCATTCACTTTTCAGTACAACGTGAAAGCGATTCTCGACGCCTGGTTAATAAAGAGTATATTAGTCTTAAATCAGTCCCAGATATGATGTATGTACAATGCTAAAAAACAGAATTTAACCATACACAGTGTGAAGTAGTGAAACGTTAGCAAACGTTAGCCGTAAATCGAATGTATATATTCTGTGTATTCTTTCAAAGTGCTTTTAAAAGCCACCGAGGCAGATATCTGGATAGCGCTTCATCCATCTACAAAGTGGATGTAAGATGTTGGCTATAACAAATAAGCATTAATAACACTAAATAAAACATGATTAAAATCTACCACACATTAGCCTTTTGAATTATTCAGCTCTCTTCTGTATGCGGTGTATCTCGTGTTATTATCTCTTACATTTCTCAGAGCTCTTCTGACTTTCTGAGAGGGAATTTTGCAACCTACAGTAGAGAGCTGTTCAAATGGTGTCTTCTACTCAGAAGTCCAAAAAGTCATATCGCTCACTCGGTCTCTTGTGCAGCTTTAAGCTCGGGGGCTGAAACCGTCTGCTTCGGGTGACTCGCTCTGAACTCCGATGCTAGAATTTCTGCGATGAACGGGCAGATTAACTCTGGTTCAGAGATCATGCCAGACGTACTCTGTGTGCTGGGATTGTGCAGATTTGTTTCTATCCTGAGAATTTTGTAGTTTTACATCCGCAATCCTAATTTTTAACATGATACTACCACCACCATGCTTCGCTCTGAGCTGCTATCTTCATTCCCAACGATAGTCGCTGTTGATACCGAGTTGCTGCGTATTTGTTCTAAAATTTCCCATCACTGGACATGCCCACATCTGGTCATCTAGTATAAGCAGCACTGAGGCCAGAATTGCCCTGTTGGTCCCATGCGATCAGAGCGCCATTTCACACGTCTCCAACATTATTTCCAATGGCTTGTTTCACATATCTATAAAGATCAGCTCTGTGGAAAGTCTGGAGTTCTATAGTCAATATACAAGAATTCATTTCTGAAAGATTTTGTTCTTTTTAGTCCTCTGGGAATGCAGACAGGGAAGTGGACATGTTTTATGTCATCAATGCGTAGCTCAATGCATTCTAAATTTGGAGGATGGGGTCAGAGAACAGGGTCAGCTACTGTATGATACAGCACCATTGGAGCAGTGAGAGTTAAGGGCCTTGCTCAAGGACCCAACAGTGGCAGCTAATGTACCAGCTCCCAACGTCTTCTGTGGGACGTAGCCTTCGGACGTCCACTGAGCCGAGGCCGACGCTAAGAATCCTGAGACATCTCCAGGTAGACTCTGTGATACTAAGGAGATCTGAAGTCCATGAACCTTACACCAATACAACATTTAACTGACTGTATATTACAATCACACCCCCAGTGTCACCCATATGAGGATGGGTTCCCCCTTGAATCCGGTTCCTCTCAAGGTTTCTTCCTTTACCAATTTAAGGGAGTTTTTCCTTGCCACTGCTGCCTGAGTCACCTCAGACTTGCTCACAGGGGGATAAATACATACACATTGTGAACTATATATATCTAATAATAATCTAGAATTTTTTATTCTGTTAATTCTTTTTCTTTTATTATTCGTTATTTCTTTTATCATTCCTTATGTTTACCTTCGGCTCTATGTTTATGTTCTGTAAAGCTGCTTTTCTCACGGGTATTCTGATGACATCACGTGACGTCACATGATAATAAAAAATTAGCACAACATGGGCGTGTCATATAATCAAAACACTCAGCCCAATGAGGGGAATTACCTCACGCGTATTCTAGTGATGTCACATGACGACACATGATGTCACGTGGAAATCAAAAATTAGCACAACATGGATATGTGACATATCAAAACACTCAGCCCAATGTGGGGAACTCCATCAAGAGTATTCAGATGACATCACATGCTCATCTCCACTTGCCTCCAAATGTTTTGGCACCCTAGCGTTCAGTCCTCTTGACTCCAAACGTAACACTGATCCTTATGTCCACTCGCCTCCAAAAAAACCACCGGCCTTTGCGAATACTTGCTTTGTCAAAGCCAACATCAAAGTTTGTCCTGACAAACTTTACAAATCTAGTTTTACCTTTACTGTGATATTAAAGCTTGTAGAAATGTCAGCTGTATAAATAGCTTTAGAAATGCGAGTCACCAGAAAGGACGAAATAATAAGCTTTTGCACTGTTCGAAATGACTCCACTAGCTAAAACGTTCTGTCCGACCCCTCGGTGCGTCCTTGCAGACACACAGTTTGCTTTGTCTCTTACTGACAATAACACAAGGATGCAGCGGAGACACAGAAGAATCCCAGGCTGTTGATTGGCTGCTGACTGGCTGCTGAATGGCTGCATCGGATTCTTTCTAAGCGATGAAGCAATGTGAACATTTCAGGTGCCTCTTCGTGAAGCCGTAGATATATGAAAGCGAGGCCTGGAGCGAGTTTCTGGTCCTTGTTGGAGAAATCACTGGTCTGTTCCCATCAGCGATAGACGTGCCTGTGTACAAGAGAAAAAAAACTAGGTCAGCCCTTGTCTCCTCACCATGCACTCACAAAAGCCACATCCTCTGAGGACCCAGGCAGCTTTGACCTCTCCACTCGTTCTTTGTTCTCAGTCTGCCTGACACAGCCTTCCAGTCCTACCATCCATCAATCTTTCTCTCCGAGGCTGTAGTTCATTTGTCTCCTACGTAACCCGTCTCCAGTCTAAATTCAGAGTGAAAGGACAGCGAAGTCTCCTGAGGTCGGACGTTTAACCGGCGGCACGTTAGCTTTATTTCTCTAATGGTGCATAACAACAGCGAGATTTTTCCATTCCACTCGCCTGTATGATTGACGGGAAAGAACCAGTTCCATTTTCAGCATCTTTTCTCAGGTAAGATATTCAGTTCGAGGTATTCGAGTCAGACAGAGACGCTATTCTTAATCTGTTTTATAACCAGTTTATAAAAAGTATTTTATAGGTGTTTAATATCGTAAAAGTGTTTCTGTAATATTTACACTCTTGATTCTGATTGGTCAGAAGGCGAAGCTATTATTTCTATAACAACAGATGGTTCGAATACGATGTCGTTTTTACGAAGGAGAAGCAGTGTGTGCTCTTTGTCAAGGATCACGTGCGAGCTGCTATCTGTACTGCCATCGGTAGTCAATTTACCGAGTTGCTGCGTATTTGCATAAAGTCCTACAAATTCTCGTCACCAGACACGCCCACATCTAGTCATCAAAACCAGCTCGGTGTTAAACATTTCTAATTTAAAATTTTTTATAATTTTTTTTAAATGTTAAAAGCTCTAATATATCGTATGTATAGCGCGGTGACTCTGACCATCACGAAGCGCTTATGGAAAAGAAATGAATATATCTGCCAATTTTCAAAGCAGACTTATTGTACAAAAGCTTCAGGCCAAAACGTTTAATCAAATCCTCTGTCACGATCAGTGGTGGAAAAGAAGAGATTCAGTTAGTTAACTCTTATTTAAATCAAACGCCCGTGTGCTGTTTAATCCACAGCGTTTGCAAATCAAATGTAACTCAGAAACTAGACGATTACTTTGTTGACGTTTTTGTTGAATCGTTTTAAAAGCATTTCTAATAGAATGCTTCAGATTATTAATTAAAAAAAGAAGAAGAAGAAGAAGAAGAAATAGAAAAACGTCTATTCGTGCAGATTTAGCACTGTATGTCTGTATGAAAGCTCTCTCTCTCTCTCTCTCTCTCTCTCTCTCACCCTCTCTAACACTTTCTCCCCCCACCCCCCCCCCCCCCCCCCCAATTCTCTCTTCTCTCTCTCCTACTGTAAGATATCCACTATTTTCTGTACTGCTTTATCCTACACAGGGTCACAGGGAGATCTCAGGGGTCTCAGAGCACAAGGTGGTATCTTCCTATCACCCTGTGTCATCTTATCACAGGACACACACACACACACACACACACACATACCCAGTTACACACTACAGACATTTTAGTGATGCAAATCAGTCTCTTTGAACTGAGGGACGAAACAGGAGTACCCATAGAAAACCGCTGAAGCACAAGGAGAACATGAAAATTACCCACACACACACACACACACACACACACACACACACACACACACACACACACACACACACACACACACACACACACACACACGGCTTGGACCCTGGAGGCCCAAGACAAACGTTCTAAACACTAAACTACTGTTCACAATTGACTGCTCCAGCCTTCTGTAAAATATTTCCAGCATAATAAAACATGCCCCAGAGATGAACTCATTTATAGAAATATTAGAAATAGAGGATAAAAAGTTCAGCGATCTAAACCAAATCCAGATACGGTGACGAGGTGCTTATCAGAGGCGTCCATGTCGTTTCATGCTGTAAGCAGCTGGGATATACGGTCTGTTGTAGTTTTGAGGCTAACGATAAAGAAAAAAAAACAATTTAACACTTTGTGTTGCTTCGAAGTAAGAAATAAAACTATTTCTCTAATGTTTACATTCTTACATCATATGACCATTGATTCTGATTGGTCAGAAGCGTAGCTGAATTTTCTGTTACGGCGGCTCAATGCGCTCGTCGTAGTTGTCTCCATAGTAACGGCTGACGATAAATGGCTTTAAGGGAACGACGGCTATAGTGTAAGAATAACAGAAGGAACTTGAGATGTCTTTTTCTTTATGATTAAAACAAAATGTAATCTTTTTTTCCCCTTCAATTAAAACAACAATTTGGAGAAATACAAATAAAACGAGACAGGAAAAGAATTAATGACTGTCCCACTTACAGCACAACCCAAAGTAGTTTTTTTTTTTTATTCATTTATAGTCGTAATATTTTATGTTGTGGAATGTCCTCGAGGCAAGTCGGCTCCTGTTCGAGCATATCTCACTGACATTTATTACAGATGAAGCGGTCGTTTCCTCGACAGCCTCATTCTATCTCTTTCTCTTCAAGTTAATCAGTCCAAAAAAAAAAAACATTTAATTACAGCTTGAGTCCTGACAATGACTGGACCTGTCTTTCATACTACAATACTACAGATACTGTAAGATCACAACACCAGACCAATGTTTATGCAATTATCCATTTTTAGCTAGCGATAAATCTGTTCGCTTCGGTTCGGGGTCCGATTCCCATTTCACAGAAAGATGCCGTGCGTTTTATTCATGCAAACTCAGGAAGGTTTCTGATGCTGAACATTTTTCATGCCAGTGACCACATCCTACATTTATTATATTTATGTATGCATGTATGTATGCAGAAATATCTCCAGCCAATCAGATCACGGCGTTTAAGATTCTGAAGCTCATGACCAGAAAAGTGTAGAAAGTGTAGAAATGTCAGATGTGGTTGGAGATCCTGCAATCCACAGCAACACAGACCTAAATACAAATACTTTCTGAAAATGAGTGGGGTTATGGGTCCGATTTCAGGCTCCGCAATACATGAGCAGAGTGTGTATGTTCTTCCAGGGGTTTGTGCTGTGTTCTCTGGTTTCCTTCCCTGGTTTAAAGACGTTTGAGTTTGTTCTGTATCTCTGAATTGCCTGTAATGTGTGTGTGAGAGTGTGTGCGATTGTGCCCCGTGATGAGTTCATGCCTCGTCCAGGGTGTCCCCCACCTCATCCCCAGTGTCCTCCAGATTGACCTCAGGTTCCTCTATGAACAGAAAATGGACGGATGGAATTTGACGTTGACTTTTTCATCACTTTACATGTCTAGTCTGTGAGCGAATCCTTTGTGTACACACTTTTGTGTTATAAATCAGGTCCATTCTTTATTCTTTACACAATATACGACTTGCTTAATGCTTTACGAACAAAAGACATACATCAAAATGTCAATGCTTGCATTCTTATCTTTTTTGGAAAGTTACTAGAAAGTTTTGAACATGTTGGAACGAGAATTTTGACAGAACATGCTGCCAGGCATGAGCGTGTGAATTTATTACAATCATGACACGCTATGGACTCTGGGCAGAAACAAGGAAAGAAGCATGGAGTAAACGTTGCCTTTAAAGACACAAAGGTGTGTTGTAGAGAACATATTAAATATTACGACTGGATCGTACTCTGTAAGTGGCAGTTGGTGAGGACACGAATGGTTTTAATCCACCGTAATAGAAATCATATCTGCAGTGGGCTTTGATTTGAAGGCCGTAGTCATAGTCTTTGGTCAGACACATACACAAAGTCTGCATGACTAAACTAGGCCAAGTGTTTAACGAGAACAAAGGGCCAACTCATAAACACAGACATGAAAACGGGGGCTTCAGACCCAAACACTCACAACAGATCAAACTTTTCACTTGAACAGTGAGTCTGTGGGTTGAAATTTCCAAATTGTGCTTTAACCCTCAGGCGTCTACACCTACTTTTGCCTACTTTTACTTTTGAAACCCAAGATACATTTTTAAGGGCCAAAAAAATGAAAATATAATTGTTTAAAAAAATCATAAAAATTCAGACATATAAACAATAATGATTTGATGGAATAGTAAAAAAAAAAAAACAAAAAAAAAAAACATTACACTCAAATATATATTTGAACAAAAAAAAAAAGGGGAATAATAAAAGGTTTGGGGTTTTGTTTTGAGTATATGGGGGTTAAAGCCTTGGCCTACAGATCAAAAGGTGTAGAGTTCAAAAATAAAGTACACCGATGCCCCTTTTCCACCGAGGCAGTTTGAGTGCTGGTTCGGAGCCTAATTTAGAACCGGTTCTTTCTTTTTCGACAGCCAAAGCACCGGCTCTGAACTAGGAAAAGTGGTTCTTAAGTAGCACCAAAACATTGCTGGTCTAGACTTAAGAATCCCTCGTGTCAGGGGCTGTGGGCGGGGCTAGTGTTGCCGCCTTTACACGTATACAGTGACGTCAGACTCGGCTCTGTGACGGCTCTCTAGCCGATGGAAAGGTAAACCGGTTCTTAGAAGGTTCGCCAGTGGAACCAACTTTGAACCAGCACCAGCGCTAGCTCTGAACCAGCACGCAGTTCTTTTTGGTGGAAAAGGGGTACAAGTTGCCACTGCTGGAACCCTAAGCCAGTACAAGGTCCTTAACCCTTAATACATAAAACATAAAATGAGATAAAAGTGTATCTCACTCTGGATAAGTCTGGAGACTTCACTCATTTTCTATCGCTCATCTGAACTTCTCGGGTCACTCACTCATCACTCACTCATTTTCTACCGCTTTATCCGAACTACCTCGGGGAGCTTGTGCCTATCTCATGCGTCATCGGGCATCGAGGCAGGATACACCCTGGACGGAGTGCCAACCCGTCACAGGGCACACACACACTCTCATTCACTCACACAATCACACACTACGGACAATTTTCCAGAGATGCCAATCAACCTACCATGCATGTCTTTGGACCGGGGGAGGAAACCGGAGTACCCGGAGGAAATCCCCGAGGCACGGGGAGAACATGCAAACTCCACACACACAAGGCAGAGGCAGGAATCGAACCCCCAACCCTGGAGGTGTGAGACGAACGTGCTAACCCCTAAGCTACCATGCTCCCCTCTTCACTACCACAATATTAAGTGTAATTAATTTATAAGTGTAAATCGTAGCTAATTGAGGTGTGTTTCAGGCCTTATAAATCACACTTACATTTATTTCAGTGTATAAAATAAGTACTTAGGGTAGAGACCCTTCATTTGCATATTCATTTAAGCAAACAATTTACAGAGCCTTTGAATTTTATAATAAGACGAGGCCACGACTCGAGCTTCTCGAGAGCTACAAGTATTTTCCAGCCACACATTAGACTGCTTAACATGTTACATGTATTATGTAATGATGTAACTGAAACTATTGTAAAATGAGTGTTGGACCTTTGTCCTTTACTGTAACCTGGATGTGCCATAAATGTACTGCAGCTTAAGCAAATTCTGGTTCCTGCGATAAAAGAGGCCGTGAATTCATTCTGAAGTTTCCACAATATTTCGTTTGCAGCCTGAAAATAATAACTTGTGGTTTCATTGCTGTATATTAATTTGTTTCCATGTCATGTTAAGAACTAACCAGAGCTTCACCTCTGTGTCTGAGTCCAGATGCACAAGATGTGTTGTTTTGCTGATGCAAAATATCCAATAATCAACGTTGTGAAAATGTCTGTAGAAATCTCCGGATGAGGAAATGTAGTAAGTGTTATAGTAGTGATCACCGATTGGTTGTTGGGAACAATGCTGATTGATGATTGGTTATTGTGAAAACTGGTGATTGGTTATTGGGAACAGTGGTGATTGATAATTTGTTATTGGGAACAATGGTGGTTGGCTGTTTCAAACAATGGTGATTGATAATTGGTTAATGGGAATAATTGTGATTGGTTGATGGGAACAATGTTGATTGGCTGTTTCGAACAATGGTAATTGATGATTGATTATTTTGAAAATGGTGATTAGTTGTTACAAACAATGGTGTCCATTGTTCAAAGTGCTATACAAATAAATTTGAATTTGATGACTGGTTATTGGAAACAAGGGTGATCAGTGATTGGTCATTTGGAAACAAAGGTGATCAGTGATTGGTCATTTGGAAACAAAGGTGATCAGTGATTGGTCATTTGAAAACAAGGATGATCAGTGATTGGTCATTTGGAAACAAAGGTGATCAGTGATTGGTCATTTGGAAACAAAGGTGATCAGTGATTGGTCATTTGGAAACAAAGGTGATCAGTGATTGGTCATTTGGAAACAAAGGTGATCAGTGATTGGTCATTTGGAAACAAAGGTGATCAGTGATTGGTCATTTGGAAACAAGGGTGATCAGTGATTGGTCATTTGGAAACAAGGGTGATCAGTGATTGGTCATTTGGAAACAAGGGTGATCAGTGATTGGTCATTTGGAAACTAAGGTGATCAGTGATTGGTCGATTGGAAACAAAGGTGATCAGTGTTTGGTCATTTGGAAACAAGGGTGATCAGTGATTGGTCATTTGGAAACTAAGGTGATCAGTGATTGGTCGATTGGAAACAAAGGTGATCAGTGATTGGTCATTTGGAAACAAGGGTGATCAGTGATTGGTCATTTGGAAACAAGGGTGATCAGTGATTGGTTATTTGGAAACAAGGGTGATCAGTGATTGGTCATTTGGAAACAAAGGTGATCAGTGATTGGTCATTTGGAAACAAGGGTGATGTGATTGGTCATTTGGAAACAAAGGTGATCAGTGATTGGTCATTTGGAAACAAGGGTGATCAGTGATTGGTCAATTGGAAACAAAGGTGATCAGTGATTGGTCATTTGGAAACTAAGGTGATCAGTGATTGGTCGATTGGAAACAAAGGTGATCAGTGATTGGTCATTTGGAAACAAAGGTGATCAGTGATTGGTCAATTGGAAACAAAGGTGATCAGTGATTGGTCATTTGGAAACAAAGGTGATCAGTGATTGGTCATTTGGAAACAAAGGTGATCAGTGATTGGTCATTTGGAAACAAGGGTGATCAGTGATTGGTCATTTGGAAACAAAGGTGATCAGTGATTGGTCATTTGGAAACAAGGGTGATCAGTGATTGGTCATTTGGAAACAAAGGTGATCAGTGATTGGTCATTTGGAAACAAGGGTGATCAGTGATTGGTCATTTGGAAACAAGGGTGATCAGTGATTGGTCATTTGGAAACAAGGGTGATCAGTGATTGGTCATTTGGAAACTAAGGTGATCAGTGATTGGTCGATTGGAAACAAAGGTGATCAGTGATTGGTCATTTGGAAACAAGGGTGATCAGTGATTGGTCATTTGGAAACAAGGGTGATCAGTGATTGGTCATTTGGAAACAAAGGTGATCAGTGATTGGTCATTTGGAAACAAGGGTGATCAGTGATTGGTCATTTGGAAACAAGGGTGATCAGTGATTGGTCATTTGGAAACAAAGGTGATCAGTGATTGGTCATTTGGAAACAAGGGTGATCAGTGATTGGTCATTTGGAAACAAAGGTGATCAGTGATTGGTCATTTGGAAACAAGAGTGATCAGTGATGGGTCATTTGGAAACAAAGGTGATCAGTGATTGGTCAATTGGAAACAAATGTCATCAGTGATTGGTCATTTGGAAATTAAGGTGATCAGTGATTGGTTGTTGCTAACATCCACCAAAATGTGTCTATATTTGTGGCTCTTGAGCATCTTTTTTAAATAAAAAAAAAAACACCAAACCAGCAAGAAAAACACAATTCTACACAACAAATTATTATTCCACATGCAAACCTCCGGTAAATCAGGGTCTTAACAAACAAGCAAGACTGGAATCACACATACTGTCCCTTTATTTCATTTCTCAGGCTTGGTCAAGGTCAGGATTACTCGCACTGGGGAAGAGTACACCGCCTCCAGAAGCTGCTACTTTTCTCTAGATGAGAATGGCTTTTTCCACTTTTTCTTGTTTTCCTGCCATTGAAATCTTCCACTAGAGATTTCATGCTCATAAATCAATGTCACAAAATGATTCATATTTTAAATGCTAGTTGATGATAACTTTATGCCCTGCGATGGGTTGGCACTCCATCCAGGGTGTATCCTGCCTCGATGCCCGATGACGCCTGAGATAGGCACAGGCTCCCCGTGACCCGAGGTAGTTCGGATAAAGCGGTAGAAAATGAATGAATG
This sequence comes from Tachysurus fulvidraco, assembly GCF_022655615.1. Lineage (NCBI taxonomy): Eukaryota > Metazoa > Chordata > Actinopteri > Siluriformes > Bagridae > Tachysurus > Tachysurus fulvidraco. Next base: position 3,970,622 of record NC_062543.1, on the reverse strand, counting down.
AATGAATGATAACTTTATTGTACAGAATAAGGTACATGTAGATTTTGAGTAAGATTTCATTTCACCAGCTATGAAATGTAAAGGAAATGACGAGCACATTAACGCAAATATAAACTCTAGCGTTAAAAAGGAAAAAAATAATTTTATAATCTTGTAAAACGAAGCTGATATTTAAATGAATTGCTAATTCGTTGATAACGAGCTATTGTTCTCATTTGAAATTGCAGTCTGCAGAATTCAGTTTCATTACCTCAAATTTAGAAGTCTTTTAAATTCCGAGTCAAATCTCTGCTCTAGTGCTTTTTCGAAGTGTCAGGATGTAGAGTTTTAAAGAAACGGTGACTTTCATTGGAAATCTCAAATGATCTACGCCACCCAAAAATGGGTTATTACTGGTTATTAATCAATGCTGCACAAAAATTCATTGAACACAGAAAAGAAAACAATAAAACTTCACTTCCAAATTCCAATAAAGGCAAAAAAATGAACATTTGTCGATTTTATTATTTCACATTTTTTCAAGTAGTGGCCCGTGGATCGCTCCGTCGCAAAAGAAAAAATAATTTAGGGGTCAAGAAACAGCAGGAAAATCTTTGCTTCTGATTTTGTTTGTGCAACCAGGAAAATAGAATTCTATATAAAAATAGAAATTGAAATTTGAGGCACCATGATACCGAATGGGGCAGTCGTGGCCTAATGGTTAGAGAGTCTGACTCCTAACCTGAAGGTCGGGGGTTCGAGTCTCGGGCCGGCCAATACCGAGGTGCCCTTGAGCAAGGCACCAAATCCCCCCAACTGCTCCCCAGGCATTTGTGCATTCCTCAGTGTGCATAAATGGCTGCACACTGCTCTGGGTGTGTGTTCACGGTGTGTGTGTTCACTGCTGTGTGTGTGCACTTTGGATGGGTTAAATGCAGAGGACGAATTCTGAGTATGGGTCCGTATGTCATGTCACATATTATTATATTATTATATTATATTAAATGCAAATTAGCCTTGTTTCAATCGGTGAAGAAGGAACATAGGTGCTGTTTAACAGACTCATAACAAAAGTCCTGTGGAAAAAGAAATCTGAGATCAGGTTTCATACACTGCAAATGAAACGGTCCAGAAATAAACGCCTTGAGCTGTTTTACCTGCGGGCGTGTCTGCGTTTCGCTTCTCTCGAGCCGAGTGTGCGGTTACATCGTACAGCACGTTCTGTCAACAAGGCCGATGAACTACAGTGAACATGTTGCTAGTTAGCATTGTGTAACTTCATTAGCGTGGCTGAAGTAGGGGAAAGCACAACCGACACAAGACAAATTGTGACACGAGTTTTGAACCGCTGTAATAAAATATAATAAACCATCATGCGTTTATCTAATTCAGTTCATCTGAGCCGATCTGTTATGCAACAGGAGATTGATTCCCTGCAGCTGTTGGGTTGGACGACAGCCAGCGACATCTCTGCAGAAAGCGGGAAAGAAGCAGGCTGCCTTTGTCTGCCTTTTCAGATTATTCATAGTGCACAACAAATTGCCTAATTTATAGCCATGGGATATGTGAGGAAGTCTTTCAGCCTCTCGATGGGTTTGGGGGAAAGTCAGGAGAAAGTCTGAGGCGATCGGGATGGAGCAGCAGGAGGAGATGGAAGATTTCAGACATGTACAGAGAATTATTTTAGAACAGGTTTGTCTTTCTGCCGGAGTGATTCGATTTAAAGTTTCAAAGGTTATAATACAAAAAAATTAATGCACAAAAGCATTTCAAGATGTTGCAACAGATGCTGATGTGGGAAAAATGTCAGAAAAATACTGACCCCGCTGTTGACCCCGTGATTTTCCATATCATACAACTGAAATTTGCAACAAATAATATGTACAAAATCTGATCAAATTAACTTCTAACAATTATTGTCACGAAGCTGTTTTTCAGAAATGTATAAATTCAGGATAGAAATGATAAAGTTTTGATTCAGAGGTGGTGGTGATGAGGAAAAACGTATTGGAACAAGCATGAGGATGAAACCTTAAGACGAGGAAGAAACCTGGAGACTAGGAAAAAACCTTAAGACGAGGAAGAAACCTGAAGACGAGGAAGAAACCTTAAGACGAGGAAGAAACCTGGAGACTAGGAAAAAACCTTAAGACGAGGAAGAAACCTGGAGACTAGGAAAAAACCTTAAGACGAGGAAGAAACCTGAAGACGAGGAAGAAACCTTAAGATGAGGAAGAAACCTGAAGACGAGGATGAAACCTTAAGATGAGGAAGAAACCTGAAGATGAGGAAGAAACCTGAAGACGAGGATGAAACCTTAAGATGAGGAAGAAACCTGAAGATGAGGATGAAACGTTAAGATGAGGAAGAAACCTTAAGATGAGGAAGAAACCTGAAGACGAGGATGAAACCTTAAGATGAGGAAGAAACCTGAAGACGAGGAAGAAACCTTAAGATGAGGAAGAAACCTTAAGATGAGGAAGAAACCTTAAGATGAGGAAGAAACCTGAAGACGAGGAAGAAACCTTAAGATGAGGAAGAAACCTGAAGACGAGGATGAAACCTTAAGATGAGGAAGAAACCTGAAGACGAGGATGAAACCTTAAGATGAGGAAGAAACCTGAAGACGAGGATGAAACCTTAAGATGAGGAAGAAACCTGAAGACGAAGATGAAACCTTAAGATGAGGAAGAAACCTTAAGATGACGAAGAAACCTTAAGATGAGGAAGAAACCTTAAGATGAGGAAGAAACCTGAAGACGAGGAAGAAACCTGAAAATGAGGATGAAACCTTAAGATGAGGAAGAAACCTGAAGATGAGGATGAAACCTTAAGATGAGGAAGAAACCTGAAGATGAGGAAGAAACCTGAAGACGAGGATGAAACCTTAAGATGAGGAAGAAACCTGAAGATGAGGATGAAACGTTAAGATGAGGAAGAAACCTTAAGATGAGGAAGAAACCTGAAGACGAGGATGAAACCTTAAGATGAGGAAGAAACCTGAAGACGAGGAAGAAACCTTAAGATGAGGAAGAAACCTTAAGATGAGGAAGAAACCTTAAGATGAGGAAGAAACCTGAAGACGAGGAAGAAACCTTAAGATGAGGAAGAAACCTGAAGACGAGGATGAAACCTTAAGATGAGGAAGAAACCTGAAGACGAGGATGAAACCTTAAGATGAGGAAGAAACCTGAAGACGAGGATGAAACCTTAAGATGAGGAAGAAACCTGAAGACGAAGATGAAACCTTAAGATGAGGAAGAAACCTTAAGATGACGAAGAAACCTTAAGATGAGGAAGAAACCTTAAGATGAGGAAGAAACCTGAAGACGAGGAAGAAACCTGAAAATGAGGATGAAACCTTAAGATGAGGAAGAAACCTGAAGATGAGGATGAAACCTTAAGATGAGGAAGAAACCTGAAGATGAGGAAGAAACCTGAAGACGAGGATGAAACCTTAAGATGAGGAAGAAACCTGAAGATGAGGAAGAAACCTGAAGATGAGGATGAAACCTTAAGATGAGGAAGAAACCTGAAGATGAGGAAGAAACCTTAAGATGAGGAAGAAACCTGAAGACGAGGATGAAACCTTAAGATGATGAAGAAACCTGAAGACGAGGAAGAAACCTTAAGCGGAACCAGACAAAATGCTGAAATATTGAATTTCATTCGTCAGCTATTGCTTAGCAGGAATTCAAACAATAGGTTTATATTATATTATATTATATTATATTATATTATATTATATTATATTATATTATATTATATTATATTATATCAATGTGCTTTTTCCAATACGTTATTGTTTCTATAGTAACAGCTATAGTTATATATATCGTTGCTGTAGTAATGTCTCACACTCCACAGTGATGTTTGACAGGGCTAATAAAAATGTCCATCATTCTGAACATCATGCATTTTTTGTTCATTTCATTTTTTTCATTACGCAACATTTCAGGGTTAAAATAAACGAGTTTTGTTCAGTTTCTCGACCCTGCACCTTTGTGCTCATTGCCAAGTGTCTTGTTTATCGGTTCGATTATTTCAATAATACATTTATTCAGCTATCTGTTAAATAAAGAAACGCATTGCATCGGAAATCTTTTAGAGACAGAACTGTATGAAGAAATGTATAATCTATAAATATGATCTGTGTTCCTGTATTAAACTTTCCTTAATAATTTCCTCGACAACTTTCGTGCCATACAGAGAAAAGGACCTGAATCCAATCAACAACCACTTTCATTTGAAACGTTTTCCCATTTCTTCTTTTGAACAGCATGTCTTTGGGTTAGTAAACTACTTTAAGGCTACGTGCAGTGAATTGGCCATAACTTCACATGCTCCTTTCTGAGAAAGCTCAATGTTGCATTTCTACGAAGAAGTCACTAAACTCATTCAGCTTCATCTAATCAGAGTGAACGGTCGATGGCGTGTGGGAGACTCCAGAGGTCGTTACAATGCGGCCTGTGTTAGGGTTTTTTCTGGAAAAATTGTAAGTATACAGTATTAGAAGCATCAAATATCATGACATGTGATTCCGAGATTTTATGACACACTGAGAAAGTTGATAAGAATTTATTTTTGGGCGGTAATGATGCTTTCGGTTGTCCTTTTTCAGTAAGGGATTTATTCTGGTCAGGGTCCCAGAGGATTTGAAATGCATCATGGGAACACTGGGGATCAGTCAGGAATACTGTCTGGATTGGATGTAAATGCATTTCATTAGAGCTTATTAATGGAATTTATAATGTTTACAACTCATAATCGTCAGGATTCTGTTCTCTCATTGCTGTGGTCCGGGTTCGATTTCTGAACTTCATGATTTTTATACCGAGCCTGTATAAAAATGGGAGGGTCGCATCAGGAAGAGCATCCGGCGTAAAAAAAACCTGTGCAAATCTAGCTGAAGGAAAAAAATTATTATAATATGTACCCTGATCAATTCCAGACTCCACCCTACATCTTCTCCCTGTGCTTTGGGGGTTTCCTTTGTGTACTCCAGTTTCCTTCCATAGTCCAAACACATGCTGTTGATTGGCATCTCTAAACTAGTAGTGTCTGAATAGGTGTGTGAGTGTGAGTGTGATTGTGTCCTGTCATGTGCAGGGTGTCCACTGCCTTCTGCCCTGAGTCCCCCTGGTCTACAGACTCCGGCTGAGTAAGATAAACAGTACAGAAAATGAAGGGGTGGATAAACACAGCAGAATAAATACAATTCGATTAAATTCAATTTATTTGCATAGCGCTTAGGGGCACGGTGGCTTAGTGGTTAGCACAATCGCCTCACACCTCCAGGGTTGGGGGTTCGATTCCCGCCTCCGCCTTGTGTGTGTGGAGTTTGCATGTTCTCCCCGTGCTTCGGGGGGTTTCCTCCGGGTACTCCGGTTTCCTCCCCCGGTCCAAAGACATGCATGGTAGGTTGATTGGCATCTCTGGAAAATTGCCCGTAGTGTGTGAGTGAATGAGAGTGTGTGTGCCCTGTGATGGGTTGGCACTCCGTCCAGGGTGTATCCTGCCTCAATGCCCGATGGCACAGGCTCCCCGTGACCCGAGAAGTTCGGATAAGCGGTAGAAAATGAATGAATCAATGTATAGCGCTTTTAACAATTTCCCATTCTCTCAAAGCAGCTTTACAGAAGTATGGAAAAAGAAGAGAGAGAAAAAGAAATAAATATATTATAATAAGAAGAATCAAAAATAAGGACAAAAATAAATAAATGAATATATACAATTAAAGATTAAAATTCATTTAAAAAGATTCAATTAAAATTTATGATACTATATATCTAACAATATCCCTGATGAGCAAGCCGGTGGTGACGGCGGCAAGGAAAAACTCCCTGAGAGGACATGAGGAAGAAACCTTAAGTAAATAATGTCCTTTCTACAACAGTATATAATAGTAAATAGACTGCAAAATTCTTTTAATTCAATTCCGAAACAAAATATCAACAATATATTCATATAAAGAAATGAAAGCTTGGAATTACTGTATGCTGTTTCACATGTAAAGAATAAACCACGACATGGTGCTCTGTCATGGGACAAACATGCAGGATAGAGCTGGTGTTATAGAACCTGATGCGAAATGACCTCAAAAGTGGATTCTTTTCCTTATGTCTTTATACATCACACATTTTAACCATTTAAGATTATGTTAAATTTTGTAGAATGTCCGCGGGACAGTCAGTTGGTCTCTCACCATCTTCTCTGTTTCTCTCTGACAAAAAAATTGCAGCTTGTCGAACCAAAAAGCATATACTCCTGATACTTCTTTTATAGTCCATAATGGCAGATGTACAGTAGTAGCCTAGTGTTTAAAGGTTTAGACTACCAGTTAAAAGGTTGTGAGTTCAAATCCCAGGTCCACCAGGCTGCCTCTGTTGGGCTCCTGAGCAAGACCTTCTTATATAAGAATGAGATAAAAATGTAAGTCGCTCTGTCTACCAAATGATGTAAATGTAACCTAAAGACTGTTCCTTGTTGAGAGTTAAGCCCTGACACTGGAGACTCCTTCCATTCATGTTAAATAAAATAGCCAGCTCTTTATAGAAAACTTCACCATCTTAACTGTTTTTCTTCATTCAAACACAGAATACTTAGAATAAAGGATAATGTATTAGTACTGTATGCTGTCAAAGTGTCTGTTATAGTAACTCAATCTATACGTTGTGACTGATTCTGACTGAGAAATCGACAGCGCTGTGGTATAACGCTATCAGAAAGTACACCAGAGTATACATTGTTAACTCGGTTGCTGTGCTACTTTTGTGCTTATAGACATGACGCAATACAAGATAAAAAAAGCCGAGGACATAGACACTAGTAATACCTTTTTGCTAAGAACAGCAGTGGATATGACTGTTCCACAGAGGAGATTTTTGCACGTAGAAATTTTCCGAGGAAATTTACTGCAAAACGAAACGCAATGCTGTCAGTGACGCTGTCGTGAAGCGTTCATGAGACTGACCGCAGGTGAAAAGACGTTTTTTTTTTTTATGCATGCTTGCTGGTTTTCAGACACGTACACACACACACATACACACACACACACACACACACAAACACTTGAAGCTCATGCTGGAGGGAAGAAGTTCAAATATTTGGTGGCCTGGGTGCGAGGGGTCGGCGAATCATTTTCAGTTCGCTTTCTGACTCCAGAGAACAGGTTTTTGAAGGAGGACGGGTTTCTTTCTGTGAGATTTTTGCTGACACATCGATAATAATTTCTAAATAAAATGAATAATAAACAAACAAACAAACAAACAAACAAAAGGTTCTATCACGCTTTGAACGCCGTAACTATTTACACGAACTTAATAAAATTCATTCTAAGCCTTTTGTGTATTTAAATTTTACTCTGGGATAATTGTGCATCTGAGTGCTGTAGTTTATCTGCAGTTTGACCTGCTGCTCATAATGTCCCTTCTATCTTTCTGTCTTATCTACTTGTCTAAGTAATTAAACCAGAACATCTTTATTGAACTTTGCTGTGCTATTTAAAATTGTACAGTTTTAATATGCCATTAAAATCATGCTGTATGCACCCTGACACACACACACACACACACACACACACACACACACTAGCGCATGCGTAGTAGAGACGAAGCGGCGCCATCGCTACACTACACGGGCTTGAGCAGTTGTGTAGCTCCACGAGCCAGTTGCGTGCAAAGGCAGAGGGGCGGAGATACAGCGTTTGGGTGGGAGGGGTTTTGAGCAAGGCGTCATTGATTGACGTGATGGAGTTTCGACGTGCCTGGGAATCGGTTCGTCTTCGTGTTGAGGCCACTCGGGCGGAGTCGTTGTGTTTATAGAGTGCACGAGCCACGTCTATGAGAGAGAAAAATTAGTGTTTAAACGCGATTTTGGAGTGGGATTTATTCGACATTTGCCCGTTATTTTTACCACACGCGTCGTTTGGAGTGGATTTTTTTTGTCAAACACGAGCTTCGTTGACGTTTTGTGAGCGCTATCTTGTCGAGCTAACGCGGCTAGCTATCGTTAGCTGCACTTTTTACGTGAAGGAAGGAATTTTCTTGGCCCAGCTGTGACCATACAAGTTACCAAAGTAAGTTTTTAAAGTCTTTTGTTTACATTTGGCACATTTTCTTGACGGCACACGTCCTATATTGGGGGTTTTCTAACGTTTGAACATCGTTATTTTATCGTTTTCACTCATTTTATTTGAAATAACTGACTACGTTTGTTCGAATCGTCTGGAACAGTTTGTTCCGTTAGTCAGGAGAAGCTCGTGCACGGACTAACGTTAGCACAGTTGGCTAACTAAGGAGTGTTATTTTTACTTCTTGTGTGTAACGTTGCTAATCTGTCAAAATTCTCACCATGCACAGGCAGCTAACACACAGCTAGTTAGCGTTAATAAGGTCCATACACACATTTAATGGTGTCGTGTTGCGAGTGGTGTGTGTGAATGTGTGTGTGTGTGTGTGAACGCGTGCAACTAGCTAGCGTCGCTGCATCACACCGTCGGTATTGGATTAAGTTTGTTCTTCATCTCTAACTATTTTTTTCACGTTTTATTTGAAGTCCCGAAAATGATTTGGGATGCAAAGTATATTTCTATAAACCTTTTACAAGACTCAATCGCCTTTTTAGACTCAACTCTAGTTTCAGGTGACACTATTTCTTTATATTCGGTATATAATTCACTAAAAAAGTGTATAAAGTAAACTGTTTTAATCTAACGTACTGTATAGACATAAGAAGGGAACCATATCAATTTCTACTTTTGCTAAAAAAAAAAAAAAACCACTACTGATACAAAAATGCATTAATCATAAGTTTAATTCAATTCACTGCAAGAGATTAGATTCAGAAGAATGGTAGAGAATAATGAAGCAATTAAGCAACGTGTTATTACTCATTGCAATAAGCTAATGCACTGTAAGCATAATGTATACAAGGGGGAAAAGAAAGAAGCTTTTCTCAACTTGGTGCAAATGTTTGCATGCTGTTAGGACAAAAAAAAACTCCCATGTTTCCTCATTATTAGACAAATAGCAGAAATGATCACTATAAAAATACAAAAATCAAAACTTGCTTAATTTTTCTTATTGAAACAGTAATATTATCTAATAACCTGCCTTTCATTGCAGCCTACCCCCTCTTACAGGCATCTCTTTATCTTCACATTTCGAGATTTTCTAAAAGATAGAGAACCTGTTTACAGAAGGCTGACTATTAAGAAAGGAAAAAAAAACCCAACACAACGGTGCAATGCAATGCACTGTTTTTCCTGGCATGGTTTTTGCCTACTTATCCACTTAGAGAGAAGTAGCACTGCAGATCAATGCAAATTTCTTCTGACTGATTATTGTATTTCATAATGCTATCCTGTATAACCGTCATGAATGAAGTTTCTTTCGTGTTGACCTTATCCCCATCCACAGGGCATGAGGGCTCATTAACTAAATGGTTTGATGAGTTTAAACTTGGTAAATCTTATTCAATTGCCTTCCCACTCACCACAATTAAATCTATTTGAACTCCCTAATCATAGGAAATACATATTGAACGCACATCTCTTCAAAGAACGTTTTCAGAGATGTGAAGAATTTATCCCAGTGTGCATCAAAGCTATTCTGGTGTCTCATGCTGGCCCCACATCTTATGACACTATTCTGTTTTTTCTTTCAATTCATCACCCATCTGTGTGTCAGATATTATGCGTAATATGCTGTGTTAATAAAAGATGTGCTCATGTGTGTTGCAGGTGGTGTTTGCACTGGCCACAGCTCTGGAGCAGACCTGATGGAAACAGTATGTCTAAAGCATCATGAGCCTCCTCTAGATCACTGGAGAATCAGTTTCACATAAACGATCGGACTATTGCAGGAGGAAGACTGCAGAATGATATCTTGTTGAATCAATAGGGTTCTGAGAAAGTTTGCACCACAGATAAATATCTTGGTGCTACTACAAGTGGTTTGTAAAAGAAAGAGGTAGTTGTATAGTGGAGGTATAAAACTTAGCTTGTTTCAGAATTTTTGCTTGCTAAGATAATAAGATGAGTGCAGAAGGATATCAGTACAGAGCACTGTATGACTACAAGAAGGAGAGAGAGGAGGACATTGACCTGCATATTGGGGACATACTCATAGTGAGTAAAGGCGCCCTGTTAGCACTTGGCCACAGTGAAGTGATGGCCGAGAGGCCGGAGGACATAGGCTGGCTGCCCGGGTATAATGAGATGACTCAGGAAAAGGGGGACTTCCCTGGTACTTATGTGGAGTTCATTGGGAGGAAGAAGATTTCTCCTCCGACCCCAAAGCCACGGCCTCCCAGGCCTCTTCCAGTGGCACCCGGACCAGTCAGGAACGACTCAGACTCTGAGCCAGGAGGTGAGTGACACCGATCATTTGATTAGGGTTGAAGTTATTTGTTTATTTATCCTGTTTGGCAGGAGTGTCAGAACCAGTGTTGATAACAAGACAAGCTTGTTTCTTGTGTCTCTTCAAGAGAGACACATAGAGGCTGGTGAAGGAACAACAATTTAACGCTGTTAAAATCATTGAGATACAAGAGGAATAAAGAGCTACCACATTGGGGGGGTTATCTTCAGGCCAGTTACTGTAACCCCACTTGTTACTGTGTTCGGCTACAACACACCACCCCATCACAAGTGTTTTATTCCTTCAGAAGTGCATCATTTGCATAACCGATTCATGTCCAGCTGTTCTGCTTGAGCAGTTTTTAATAATGAGTTTTTTTTTTCTACATTCACATATTTTAAGATCGTTTTAGAATGCTTGATTCGAGTTCAGATTTAAATTAAGGTCGGTACACGTTGTGCACTGTGCGTCTGTACTGTTTATTTCTGAAGTCGTAGGTGGTCGAGCCCTGTGATTACTGATCTGTCTGTTTAGAGCTTTATACACACCTCCCCTTCCAGCAGCATGACACTGGTTGCACGTTCAAGGACAAGTGACAGCCTAAATGTGTGCTAAAGAGAGCGGGGGTCCAGTTTTTCAGTCAACTCGAGACAACCAGAACAGTCACCTTGACGACCACTAAATCAATGGCACCCATTAATGTAAAAAGTGCTTTAAAGGTTAATGTTGCTGTTGTGTCAACAATAAAGATATAGACACAGGGATAAACTGTTGATAAAGAGTATAACACAATGATCAACTTTCAAAAACAGAACATAAATGCTGGTACATGCTGTAATAAGTCTGTAGTTTCCAGTAAACTGGCTTATATTTGCAGTTTTGCAGATGGTATAAAGTACCCAGCAGCAGTACTGCTAAGCCCCACCCCCTGATTTTTTAGTACTAGATCGGTATTTTGTAACGTGAAAAAGTCCGGTTGTATCTCTCCTTGATGGTTATGTTTGCAGAGTTTTAGTTCCTTAAAGCTGATCACTGATTAACCGGGTAGTGTGTATTCATACAGCGAACACAAGATTTCTACATGCACTTGATGCAGTGGTTACTATTTCTAAAAGTGTTCTCGGGGACGACTGCTGCCTCCACTTCGACAGATCGAACAAATTAAAGCACACACGTTGTGCCGGGCCAATGCTGTGCTGGTGCGTCACTGATTTGCTCCCTCCGTTTGATGCATTAGGTTCTGATTAGAGACTAACATCGTTGCCATGGTTGCTGAAGTGACTGGATGTGCTCAGATTAGTGCATAGAACATTAGATTATATGTGAAAAATTGCTGCAGGAATCACAGGCGGTAAAACTGGTACGCAAAAAATCCTCATCTACTTCATGATACTGTTTTGTTGGTGGAAAGGTTTGGGTTAAATGTGCTGTTTTTCAGGCTTCGTCAGTCGTATGCTGTACTAAAAGCTCAATTTGGAAAGAAGAAGGGCTTTTATATATGTACTTTAACAGACTGGCCCTAAAAATAATCAAGTTTACACGGCCATTCCACTCTTAGTCAATCAGCAGAGACTTCTTTTTTCCCCCACTCCAATACCAAGTAATGGAAGGTTCTCTCACCCAGAATATTTTCTGTCATATCTTCTTTGAATCGCATACATTTGTTGAGTAATGTCATGCAGTCTTGTGCAGTGTGTGTGTGGCTTAGGAGACATCTGTATAAAGTCTAATCTATATACTTTAGCAAAATATTATCATGGCTGCCATCTCGAATGACTGATTTGTATGTTTTAGTACATTAAGTAACTCTCTTACACTCCCTAAGCTTTATCTCGGACTCCTAAATGTCGTATGAAGTTCAGTGGCATAAAGCTGAATGCAGAGGGTGGCTACGGTTTTGTAGATCGTTGTTTCATAAAATATTTATCAGACAAGTTTACATTGAATGTATATGCAGACAGTCGACTAGAGTTGGGTAAACCTGGCCCTCCACACAGCTGCAGGTTCTCCAGGGGTCTCAAAGTCTTCTTGGGATGTGATTGTGAAATTCTTGTGAGGTCTGCCAGGGTTGTCTGTATGAATCCCGGCAGTGTTGAGTGACAGCCTCAGAGCTTGGCACGAGGGTGATTGTGGCCCTGGGAGAAGAAAAGTCTCTGTGTCCGCCCGGGCAGGAGGCGGAGAGAGTGGGCCGAGCGCAGGCTCTGGGGCCCGGGGTCTGGATTCTTGTTGCTTCACAGCACTTGTGATTTATTACCTGACACTGAAGGATCTGGCAGATCCTTTTGGCTCTCTCTTCCTTTTTGTCCCCTCCCTTTTTTTTCTTCCTCTCCTCTTTCTCCTTTCCCTCCTTTTAATGCTCTGATCATGTAGCTGGGATTCAGCCCAGCTGGGGGAAGGAAGGAGGGAAAAGTTTGAGCAGGGGAAGGGTTGAAAGCAGGAGCTTTGCTGCCTTAGTGAGTTCTTTGCCCCTGTGACCCCCTCCCTCTTTCTCTTTCCCTCTGTACATCCCCCATATCGCTCTCTCCCTCTCCCAGCCACATGGGCTTACTTCAGAGAGCAGCAGATGTGGAATTCCAGTCCGTTCCGGCTCCCGAGCTTTTAAAAACACAAATGTGCTCCTTTTTGTGGCCTCTGGAGTGAGAGGATCAGTTTGTGCCCTGCCTTGGATTAGCCTTTTTTTTTTTTTCTCCTCCAGCCACTCCCCACTCTTTTTACTTTTCAGCAGCCAACATTTTAGTGATCTTTAGCTTTTCCTTCATACCAACAACAGTTCACGAGTCTCAACACTCCATTCACTTTATTTGAAGAGAGGACCCTTAATGAAATGGAACAACTTGGTCAACTCCCAATAATCCATTCAGGAAAAATTTGAAATACAAATTCATAAAATAGTCATTATGTTGCCTGTTACCATGACATTCGGGAAAAATAATGTCTAGTTTGACCTCGTTCTTAAAAGAGCATTAGGTAATATTTGTTAAAAAAAAAATGTTGGTTTTGTTTATTGGTAGAGTTGAATGAGATCTTTTTTTCCTTGGGTTTTTTTTTTTTTTTTAAACTGCCCTGAAACCTTTAATGGTTCTGCTACATTTGACATGCTAACTGTTAGCACACACAGACATTCAAGCCGAGTTACAGCTCTATAAATATACTATTTATCCTCATAATGCTTTATTGCAATGCGAGTGGCTGTTGGGGGTGTGTCTGTAAAATGACTGACGAGAGCAATACAAAGAAAGATTCTGGACTGTAGGGTAGTTTTCCAAACTGTTTTTTTTTTCTAGTTATGTAATATTTGCTAATTTTAAGAAAGAGTCTTAACACTCTAAACACTTAACACTCATCTTGCATTTGATGGACAGTTCCATTTCATGAAAACACGTTTTAAATACAGACATGTCGTGATAGAAGTGGGGTTTTGTTCCATCTTTATTTCATGGTGGTAGATATTAATTAGATATTAATTCTACTTCTAAAACAGTACATAGCTGTTTTTCTCACTCGTCTAAGAGGGGGGAAAAGGTTGCTATCCAGGTCTAAGTCTTAAATACATTCTGTTGTTTTAATGTGGATCCCGGCATTCCAAGAAAGGAAGTCTTTTAACCACCACAGTACCCGTCAGCGTAACCCTTATGAAATCGTTGTCTGGACCAAAACTGACACAACCACTGGATTACAGGGGGAAAACCGTAATTGACCAACCAGGAAAAAAAATCCGTAATATCATTAAAGATATACAGCAGCAACATAAATGCTGTGAGTCAGTGCTGACAGTGACAATCAATTGTGATTTTTTTTCTCTCCATCGACACCAAAACTGATTGGACCCTCACAATCCTCTCATGGAAACACTTCAGTATATTACAATTCTCTATTAATGGGTACACGCTAAGCTCCTTTGCCGACCTACTTTCTCAATCTCATGGCTCACGCTCTCGCCACATGTGGCTATAATCTAAGATACCTAGTGACTAGAGTAAGCTCATGCTTACAGACTGTGTGGAAGTGATGACTTTCCCATGAAATGCTTGGAATTTTGTGCACAATTACATTGTTGGCTAATTGTATCAGTATTGCCATACCGATAGCAGTGCCATTTAAAGTGTGACTTTTCATTTAAAGCAGTCCTTTAGTTATTTAGGCTGTCCAGCCTTCTCATCTTTACACTTTGCTCAGAGAGATCAGTGTCCAAAGCTTCAGCTTTCATATTGTAACTCTACATTGAACTCTAGGCTGAAATTCTTGTTACATTTTTGTTGAATTTTTAGGAGCTAACAAGACCAATATTGCTTAATAATGAAATGAATGTACACCAACTAATACATATCTTTTTTGTTAAAATACTGGAAGAAATTAAATACAGTATGCATGGGGAGTTTTGTAAAGCCTCCTTGACGTCATTTTGCGCGTAGAAAAACGATGACTAATCAAGTCCAGTTGGACACGGTTGAGCTGAACGTTAGGACAAGTGGGGGGAAAAAGTTGAGTCGTGAAATCTAATCTGCTGCTTGGGACTTTATGGGATTTTGAAGTCGGAGCTGAATGTGCGTTTAACTGGAAGGCAAGTAAGGGCTGCAACCTACTTCCCATTCTGTAGTCTTTAGAAACGTTTCTCTTTTTGTCTTAAAGTATTAAGGAGAATGTCTATGAAATAAAATCTGAAATGATCTACATAAAAATAAACGATTAAGCGATGAACAATTTAAAGAAAGTTGTATCTGCCGTGTTTTAAGAGCAACACAAAAAAGGGGGAAAGAATTTTGCTGGAGCAGCAAGTCCATGCAGGTACTACGTGCTCTGTATCACACAGGGAAATTAAGCCTTTTTTTTTTCTCGTGTCCTCTTAAAATAGTAACCAACATGTCTCTGTGCAGAGCTTTTATCTTCAAGCTTTAAGTAGATTGCAGATTGGTTGCCTCAAGCCAAAAAAACATGAAGGTGCTTGATCCAAGGTTCTTTTCCTTGTAGTTTAATCTTTATCAATGCTTCTTTTATTTCAGGGGTAAGTGCAGTGTGTGCGGCTGTGCGCGCTCTCTTAATTCACTTCACGGGAAATGAATTTCTTGCACAGAAAGCATGTTGTAAATTTAGAGGAGGGGAAGAAGGAAGTTTTTTTTTTTATGCATGCCATTGGACAAACTGCATCTCCTTTTTTTTAGTCATGGCCGAAATTAGGATTGGTCACTACAAAAAAAAAAAAAAAAAAGAGGAAGAGGAGAGCGAGTGAGCAAGTTAAGGCACAGCAGAATTGCATAGCTGGAGTTTGAGAGAATATAGCACACTCCTTTTCAGGGGCCTCTTTAGCACTCGGCTGAACATCTGCTGTGTGTAACCGCTCACTGAGGGAGAATTGTTACTGGGCTTCACAAAGAATGTGCACTTTCCCCTGAGCCCAGGAGTGAGCAGCTGGGGGTTCTACGTTCCTCCTGCTTTTCCAGAGCATGGCAAAATAGACCTACACATTTAACAACATTCAATACAGCCTCCACCCTGGAAGAGGGGGGTCAGACCCATGACACATGCTCAGGCTGTCTGAGAAGACGGCCCTCACCCTGTTTAGTGCTGGTGGTTGAAGCAGCAGTTGTGGTGGTAGTGATGTTGGTGAGACTGGGCAGTTTGTTCCCCAGTAGACTAGTGCAGTACTAGTACACTTGTGTGAGGAAGAAGAAGAAACCGAGCCGCCGTCTTTAGGCTAGAAAACCTCTTTCCACGAAAGATAAGTTTGAACGTTCATGTAGCATTGGTTCCTTTTCTTTATCCAGTTGTATTCAGTGTCACACTGTAACACCGTGATTCTTTAGCCCAAATTAATCAGTAAGAAAACAGCAGTAAAAATAGAAGGGGTGTAATGGCAGGTTTTCAGGGGCTTGCTTGTTTTTGTTTATTTTGTATGTTTTTTAAATTTCATAACAGCCGTGATTTTCAGAGCTGCAGTTTAATGCTTGTGTTTAAGCGGTCATGTGCGTGAGAGCGCACACATGTGCCTTTCATTACCGACCGCCTCCAGAGATGCAGGGCTGAACTGGCAAATCTTCTTACTGGAGGCTGAGCATGTCTGATGGACAGATTAGCAACACATTGCAGGAGGGGAGATCTATTATCTACGAGTTCTATCTTTTTCTACAACTTATAAGTATATATATATATATTACACACACACAGACAAACAGGTAAAAGAGGTATATCAAGATTTTTTTTTTTTAAACTTGGTATTATATATAAATATAATATATAAATATATAAAATGTGTGTAACACAACGGCACAATCTGTGTATGTGGGCTGTTCTAACTATTCTTATCTGACAAAAGAAGAGGTTTTTTGTTTGTTGTTTTCTTTCTTTTTTCTTTAAATATATATAAAGACACCTGACACATCGGGCTAAAAAATTCCTACACTGTCAAAGTGGCATAAATAAATGCACCTTGTTTTGTGATCGATTGCTTGCTCATAGCAGCAGAAAAATAAAAATCTTGAGTTTGTTTCTACTTGCTGGTTTCCACAGAATCCCTGTCCCAATATAGATGCCCTATGACCCCCAAAAAAGCAATAAATATTTTTTTTCTCCTGTTCCTGTGTTTGTAATCTGTCACAGTCCTTATGACACAGTATCAGCTGTAAATCTCTCCAGTCACCGACTCAACCGACTCCGTTATCATCCTGTAGATTGATTAAAGCATGACTCAGCCCAAGCAGTGTGCAAACTTTTATTTATAAGGTAATAAAGCTTGATGTTACTGTAACTGTTTTATAAGGCATTTATATTTGTCTTTATGGCAAAGACTAACACGATTAAACCCTCTAATTTTACTCTAGCCAGCTATCTTTAGTCCACCCAGACGGTCAGACCCAGACGACACACTGTGGCAGCTTAAAACCGTGACTTCCTAAAACACAGCCCTCCTCTCCTCTCCTGTTCTCTCCTCCTGAACTGAAACAGGAGAGCTGCCTCAGGCTTGTGTCAACTGGCTCATGAGGCCCCCTTATTCCGCCTCCCTGTTACCCTGGTAACGAATATCGGAGCAGCATTTCTTATTGGCGGGATGAAACGGAGCTCACGTGTTGGTTGCCTGAGTACTTTTTTTTTTCTCGTCCTTAAGAAGACAAGCACACTTTTTCTGTTTTATTTATTTATTTATTTATTTTATCCACGGGGCAGATTTTCAAACCATGTGGCAAAAAAAATGCGTTACCGTTAGGATTGGCATTAAACGTTGATCTTGTTAAATCCTGTTTTACAAAACTGCTGACTGGAACTTAGGAATTAGAATTGTTCAGCTCAGACAAAAAGGCATGGTCGACCCAGAGGATATGGATGATCTCATGATTTTATGGACAACTTCAGTGACCGGTAGTTAAAGTTGTGCACTTCGACCGGACTATTGGGGGAGAAAAAAAAATTTGTAAGCGAGTGTGTTTGAAGGCTGCACAAGCATCCTATAAAATGGTTTAAACTCTGCTTGAAAGCAGCTCAGCGATTTTCAGACACCAGCAGTGTTTGTAATGAAACCTAGACAGCTGTGTATATATCAGGAGAAGCTTGTACATCTAAAAGTGTTTTGTAATGTTTCCAGTTTTTTTGTTTTTTATTGTTGTATCCATCATATTAGTTTTGGTGACTGCTGGTCTAGGAAGCAGTGCTTCAAAGAATGGATGAGCTGAAACATTTCACCTTTTTTTTAATAGGTGTTATTTAATCTGAGCGGCATGAGGGATTGCGCTATCAGGTCACCTCTAGTTTCTAGGAAGCAACACAATCCAGCTTCCATCCCTAGCATGGTCCTTTAGAGCCACGCCTCGCACGGGCGAAGTTTCAGGGTATTATATAACTTAAATATATCCAGTATAAACATCATCTTATAAACCGTACACAAGGCACACTTGTGTTTGGACTTTGTTACCATTTTTGTCTCCTAAGGCACTCCATGGTAATGAAAAGTGCGGCTTTGTAAAGATTAACACACAGATGGGGCATTTTCAACAAGCAGAGGGGTAAAATTAGCCTGGGTTTGTGTGAATCCGGCTTCTGAGAACCAGTTGGCTGCTCTGTAACAGTGGATAAAGTGTCACCTGGGCTAAAGGTTACACCTCTGATGGAGCACAGGAACATTACTTCAGTGCTTCTTAGAAAATGAACAACCCGTACCCCAAATTTACGCTGGAATTGATCTGAACCGGTGGCTTGGAGAGGAACGTAGTTGTGTAATATTTGTTTTTCTTATCAGGACGAATTTGATGAGACAAAGTTTTTGTTGGTTTCTGGTTTCGACTGGGGGGGGGGGGACGTTGTTTGAAATGTGTAACCAAATAAAGTGTTTTATATTAATAAAATAAATAAAAAGATACAGGGCAAACGATAGTGCTTGCGCTATGCTTTTATATTTTCTAACCCATGGAATTGTGGCTTTCTTAAGAAAATATCAGTGATGCACTAAACTTTTTCACTCCTTTGTAATATTTTTTAGATTTCGCTTGATTTGAATCATTCTCTTTGGTCCTTGTAAAATTAGGCATTATCAAATAATTCCAAATCCTCGAAATGTTCTTGTTCACTACAGCACGCAGAAAGTAAAACCGACTTCTTTAAATCCATCAGACATAGCTTACCTTCACTGCTCTTTCTGTATCCCTGTGATTAAAGTATTGGCACCCGTGGTTGTGGTTACCATCAGCTTTATTGCAGAACAACAAGCCTGTTGTGTCTTGTGCTCAATAGGAGCTTTAAGTGTCAGACACTCAAATGTGAGCACAGCCCTCATTTTAACATCAAAATTGAACCAATACAAAACCTCAGGCATATATCCAATGTTCAGATTCTAAGCTGTGTTTTAGTAATAGGTGGTTACTGAAGAAGTATGAGTTACTGCCCACTCCCTGAAAAAAAACTTCCAAATTTGGAATGAACTGTAAAGGGGTTCCATTCATAAGCACCTGCATTTTATTACTCCGCCTTTAACACAGCAAACAGTCAAGCCTTTTAGAAACGTTGGCCTTCTGAAACAGTGGCCTGCAAATCCAAATAAAGCAGCCCACTGGCCCCATGGCCCTTTTAAGTGTGCACCTGTGCTGCAGGATCTGAGGCTCTCGTCCCTTCACCAGTCTGCCTGTTAGCGGTTATGTTTAGCCTCCAGAGCCACCTCCACTCTTCACTTAATCGCACCCTTCCGCTTCCCGCTCACTTTCACATCAGGCGCTTCTGTTGCCACGTCACACTCGTACTCGTGTGTGCGATACAAAATGTTTTCTTTTTTTAAACATGCTGGTCTGTTTTATAATCGTTGTCCTGCTCTTTTTCTACAGGTTCCAGCACTTTGCCAGATCTGACTGAGCAGTTTGCACTTCCAGACATGGCACCACCCATGCTTCTCAAACTGCTGGAGTCCATCGAGAGAAAAGGTTTTTTTTTTTTTAAATTTGGTTCTTTTTATATTTTTATACCTTTATATTCTTTTGAATTTTGTTATTCACTTAATTTTATACTTTGTAATTTTGCATTGAGTAACATGACCACATTAGTTTCTTAGTCCATGACTTGTCTATATAATTAACTTTGAGGTGGCATCTGCCTTCCCATAACCCCCCTGGTGTTGATTCCCATAACCATAAGCTCTTCTCTCTGTAGGCCTGGACAACCCCACCCTGTACAGAAACCTCACCGCTGGAGGTGGCCTGGATGTACGGCAGTGTTTTGACACTGGTGAGTTACACTTTTCTCGGTTACTGTCGCACTCTGCGTCTTGCTTTTGTAGCACATCTGTAATTGTGTTGTCGTGTGTTTGGATTAGACACACCTTCTGTGGACTTGGAGCAGCTCGATCTGCAGATGTTGTGTGACGGTCTGAGACGATACCTGCTGGATTTGCCCCAGCCGGTGATTCACTCTGCAATCTACACTGAGATGGTACGCATCGCTCAAGGTAAGACCTAAATGATCTTCCATACCATACCATACCATACCATGATGTAACGATGGTACCACACGGTGGTGCTATTGTTCTGGACTTGTCTTGTGACCACAATTGTTCTCTTGTTGCGCCAGTGTTTTTTTTTTTTTGCTCTTGGTTGCTCTGAGGAGACTTTTTTCTTCTTCTTCACCGCAGCACAATCTTCTCCAAGTTAAAAGACCTTAAGGTGTTAGTATCTCTTTAGAAATGCCGGATTTAAGCAAAAAACAGCTTTATTCTGCTTTAAATTTGAATAAAATCTGCTTCTTCTCTATTATTAAACAGCAAGTCGTTCTTTGAGACTAGTAAATTCGTGCAGATGTGTGCTCATTGTGAAGGAAAAAAAAACTTTGAAGAAAATCAGCATGCACCACCTTATTACCCGTGTTCTACATGTTCAGTTAACATAGTCACATTGCAAAGAACCGGATATGTGGTTAATCAGATCTATAAGAGGGCTGACTACTTATCTCTAGCATCAGTTTTTGACAGCCAATCAGTAGGCAGTGTATTTCTCTGCTCTGTCATTGTCACACATTCACTGTGGTTATTAAGCTGTCTGAACAAAACTTTCCACCTGTCTCTCTCCTCTTTAATACCTTCATATCACTCTTCTAGTTTTGTTTCCTTAGCTCAGTCTTAAGTGTGAGAATGCTTCAGAATTTAAATAGAATTCGGTGTGCGTCGATGCAGATTCTATTTATTTATTTATTTATTTATTTTGCGATTTTCTGGATTTCTATTAGAAGCTCTTTGTTTCTTGCATTTAAACTATTTACCAGCGAGCAAAGGCCTACTTGTAATTTAAATTTAGGTTGTCAGAGTGAATTTCATTGCTCAAGTGTGATGCGATTTTCATAATATTTACATATTTACATATACAAAGCAAAGAAAATCACATTTAAATGTTTAAAGTCTATTTTTCACCTTACACAGTGTCCGCACAAGGCTTACTTTGGACAAAAAATCCGTCAGTCTTCATTTTTGGTTTTGATTCACTTTTTAATTTCTATGTAATTGTATAAATCGCCTGCCAAAGTCTTATATAAGTTCTTAGGGCCCATTAGGGTCTACAGCACCATTATACTATACCATACACTTGAGATGTATGTTAAGAAAACCCAAAAAAAAAAAACAGGTCTATTTTTTTTAATTCCTAGTTTCATGTAGCTGAAATGAACACTAAAGTAATTTTAGGTGGTATTCTAAAGTTTAACTCCTTTTTAACTTTGCAGAGGTCCAAGGAACGGAGGAATGTGCAGAGCATTTGCGGAGGATTGCTGCTTCCTCTGTTGTCCCACCTCAGTACTGTCTAACGCTGCAGTGCCTGCTGAGACACCTTGCTCGTGTGTGCCAGGCCTCGGCCGCCAACCTGCTTAACGCCCGAGCCCTTGCGGAAATCTTCAGCCCTGCACTATTCCGGCAGCTAGCAACCAGGTACACACACACACACACACACACACACACCTCTGTAATCACACTCTAAATCTACAGTTTACATGGACTTGTGTGGAGTTGCCAAAGACAACCCTCCATTTTGATGCCTTGTATCCCACGAGATACCGCTTAAGGTCTCACAACTGACTTTGCACCATGAAAACCTCGTTTTTAGGCTTTGAATAAAGAGCAATATTTCGCTTCCTCTGTTTTGGATAATCAGCAGGAGTGAGTGACTGTTCAGAGATCACTAGAGCCAGTAAAGTTGTACTGTTGTTTGATACTCCAGGGTAAATATTCTATGGAATGTCACTAATCTTCTTTCGCTTCTCTCCTCAGCTGTGAGCCAAGCCCTGAGTCACACATTAGGATCATCGAAGTCCTGGTGACCAGTGAATGGAGCAGCAGCCAGGCAGCTCCAGGTACAGTGTGCTTTCTGTCTGCATGTTGAAACCATTTTAAATGTAATGGCTGCTGACTGCAGTGGGTTTAATACCACGTTAAATGAAGGCGTGCGTGGAAGAGAGCGAAGCAGCAGTTTTGTGGGCTATCATTAACTGAGCAGTATGAAGACTGTGGATGGGAGCAACAGACCAACAGCTAGTGACTGCTATTATTAGCCTGTCTGCTAGGTTGAACGTTAAGTCCGTACCACAGCAGGAGCCTCTGCAGCACGACACGGAAGGGCTTTGACATACAGGCTCGCTTTAGTTCCACAGCTTTTACGAACTGGTGATTCCGGAGAATCATCTGACCAGAGCAAGACATTATCCTGATGCACCAGTCAAACTTTTTTCCTTTTTTTTTTTTTTTTTTTTTTTTTTTTTTTTTTTTTTTTTTTGGTCCCTTCCTCTTTTTACCCTGAGTATGAGACTGTAGTCCATAGAGAGGCCTCTGAGGGATGTGTGTACTACTTTGTGCCCTGAATGTTTAACAGTTTTACTACCAGTTAGGGTCTATTTATAAATTCTCAACTTCTCAGCTGTGGGTACTTTTTGATCTTGGACCGAGCCACACGAGTTAGGACCTTTAGAACACTGCCAGCTGGAATCTGGAGCCATTCTGCAATTTTCCACAGAGATCCTGGTCTCCGCTAACAATATGCTGCTGGTCTGAACCTAAGAGTCTGTGACATTTCAGCACTGACACGAGTTATTTTTGTTACCACTCGGTAAATCTGTGTAGGACATTTTGTATATCTTGTGGGAAAATTATAATCAACGCTTGCAACTCTGAATGGGTGGGTGGCCTTAAAAGAAAATTGTGCTGCCATCTCGATGGAAAAGGGCAAAAATTTCTTCGTCTCCTGCTTTTTCATTGAATTCCTTTCCTGTATGTCTGCCTAGGCATCAGGTTTATTTTCTCTCCATTTACTTGCCCATACTTGTTTTCTGCACACAGTTGTGGTGGCTATAGTTATGTACGTTTATAGGAGTGTGTGTGTGTGTGTGTGTGTGTGTGTGCACGCTCCCAGTTACAGACAAGCTATTTTAAGCTGGTTGCCACAGTTCTACTTAGATTTGGTTGGCTGAAAGCCCTGTCTGCTCTATGATGGACTCCTTAACTTTCAAGAAGCGACTCTTTCCTACATGTACATACCGTCTCAAAAATACACACGCTTTCTAGGGCTTCAGTTCACCCTCTGAAACCCCTCCTTCCTTCGCTGAGCAGCCCTTCCAAAACACAAAGTGCCCAGCTCAGCAAATATTTGATCCTGAGCGAGTTAATCATAAGACCAGAGTCTGCGAGCCAGCACAGTGGTGAGAGAAGGCTTTCAGAGAGATATAGGGCAGGTCATTCTAGCATTCATTAACCATCTACCTCGGACCAGTCTTCATTAATCAGCCTTCTCTTTTCTTTTCTTTTTTCTTTTTTTTTTTCGTGTGCCGTCATTAGCGCTAGAGCTCGAAGACTGTTGCACCTTGACACTTAGGATTTGCCTGGATTTTTCTGGAACCTCCACAGTTGCCTTGTTAAAGTGCGACGTAATGGATTCTGTACGATAAATCCAAAGGAATGAGGCTTGACATAAGTACTTCGGGTTTGGATTTGGATTTACAGCACTTAAACACTGCTGATCAGTCAGGACACGTACCTTTTCTCGAACATCACAGGAACATGCATAATTTACAAAGTAAGTGTGTTGTTTGAAAATGTTGATGGCGTGCTTAATGTAAAGCATTTGGTCATGGCAGTAAAGTTGTAAATTGCTGGCTTGACAGAAAGGTGTAAATTACAGCTTGATGTTAAAGGAGTTTGACTGGTTTTGGCACGGCAGCCATAGCAGGTTCTTTCCTCTGGCACCCCAGTCCCTAACCAGTTTTTGTACTGTTCTTGCCTGGACACGTCTGAGCATATGTGAACCAATTGACACTTATTGTCGACTCAGCAGTTGCTTTTCAATATTAACAACCAATATGGAGTTGCATACTGATTGACCTGAATGTGTTTAAATCTAATTAATTGAAAATGATATGTACATAATTCCCCCAAAATGTTTGTTTAAATCCTGTATTGAGCTCTCGGGTGATCGCGTTTCCCTTGACCTGTAAGAGAATATAATGCAGACAATAGGCCATGTTCCTGTGGCTTCTTATAGCCCTTCTCAGAAGTGTGGCTATTTGAGGCACCTCCCCACTCTCCAGCCAGCTGGATTTTCCCCACTGTGCAATACGTTTCTGGGGATTACAAGCGGCATTTGCGAGCTCTTGCCTGCCTTTGACCCGGCCATGTGCTTGAAGTAGCAGCTGCCTACGTGCCTCTGCAGCAGCAATCAGAAGCGCATGGCCTTTGTCTGCCTGCCAGCACAGGAGCCTGTCTCAGCCACCCCATTCGCTGGGACTGGGAGGAGGAGCTAAGCAGACCTGTCACAGGCAAAGGGAGGGTGGGGAGTAAATGTGCACGATGTACCACATCCTCTTTTCATTCGAGAGATGCTGAGCTACCGTGCACTTCACATCTGACTTGGTATATTTTTTTTCTTCGCCCGATTCGATATCAGCACCGTGGAGAATCCAGTCTGCCACACGACCTTAAGTGGATATTATTGATTGACACAGCGACTGTTGTATTTTTTTCTTCTTCTTCTTCATAATGGAAACAAAGTGCGTGTTCTCAGTGTCGTCATTTTGTTAAGGGATTTAGCAATATCTGTACAGACGATGATGCAGGAGTGGCTAGCAACAGTATTGCAACGCCATTGGCTAGGGTAAGTGATGTAAAGGCTTTGATTATGCCTGCTCATACAGGCGGTTACAAAATATAGCTGTTCCAAAATAATTCTTTTTTTTTTTTTTTTTTTTTACATTATTAAAACTCTTTCCATATAAATGTAACAGTAGCATTTGGGGTGTGTTAAGTTCATACGGTTGATCTGGATATCTGCATTCTAATAAACATAGAAAAATTAGGTGTTTGTTTGTACATGTTGGAACACGCCGTTCCCTTGTCACTTGACAGTTAATTCTGTACTGCTGCTGCTTAGATGTAGTTGAGGGCAACTTAATGTTCAGCTTTAGTGAGAATCATCTCTTTTTTGCACTCTAATACTTTGCAGGGTTTTTGAGATCTCGTGCTTAATTTTTACTGTGTAGGTGCTCCTGATGCGTCAGGTTTAGATCTGGCTGGACAACTTGTGCTTAAGTGAACAAAGGAGAGAGTGGGTAGAAGATGGGGGGGATAAAAATAGCCCTTCGCAGGAGCTCTGCCTCATGCTCCACAGAGACCACACAGCCCCCACTGCTCTCAGTCACTCAGCCGTGCAGCCAATGAGCTGCAGCCTTTTCCAGTTACCAATGATGTAACATGTTCTCAATGGCTGGCGAACGAGAGCAGTGTCTCAGCAGACCATGCACGCTGCAGTCGCTATATGCAGCATATATTGGTATCGTTTTTGCTGAAAATTCTGATGTCAGTGGCATGTTTCTTTTTATGGAGTTGAAATCATGCATTAATCATGTTTATTTAGGTAGCTGCCTGATCTTTGGCTCGGAATTATTGCTGCATCTCCTTTTACTTTATTCCTTATTTTCCCTTACTCACCCTGGGTTATTACAAGCCTTCATGCACCGTGCTCACATGCTCGTACTCATCCTCTGTTTACATTCGGAGGCAGTAAACTGTTTTCTATGGGATGCTATAGGATCCAAGATCCTTTCAAACGCTTCTGGACATGTCCGGGCTTGTAGGCTGAGACTTGTCCGAGTGCGTTTCGTATGTAAATGACCTTGAATGAAGCTGGTTCATTTGCATTTAAATCCACGCCGCCTATATAAACCTTCTCTTCTCTCCACAGCACTACCTCCAAAACCACCCAAACCAACACCTGTCACTAACAACGGTATGAACAACAACATGGCTCTACAGGATGCTGAATGGTACTGGGGGGACATTTCGAGGCAAGCGCTTTTTCAGTTTGTTCGCCCTACTTTTACATTCAGCGCACAGGAAGCGAAAATAATAACCTGTTTCCTTTCAGCGTCTTAATCGTGGAGTTTTTTTTTCTCTTCTCTTGTAGGGAGGAGGTCAACGAGAAACTGAGAGACACAGCTGATGGAACATTTTTGGTTCGTGACGCCTCCACCAAAATGCACGGTGACTACACCCTCACACTGAGGTAATTTTGCACACCGTTTATTTTATTTGCATGGCAGCTTTATCGAACCCCCTATCGTATGATATAAATGTGCATCCCTATAATTTGTTGTTAACTTGCTTTACAGGAAAGGAGGTAACAACAAGCTGATAAAAATTTTCCATCGCGATGGGAAGTACGGTTTCTCAGATCCTTTGACTTTCAACTCTGTGGTTGAGCTGATCAATCACTATAGGCACGAATCCCTCGCCCAATACAACCCCAAACTAGATGTGAAACTGCTGTATCCTGTGTCTAAGCACCAACAGGTAATTCTTGTCAATCAGATGGAAGTAAAGACGCATCGAAGAGGAACTGTGTGTGTGGTGTTTATTTTAAATCATGCACCAACCTACTTTTTTTTTTTTTTAGGATCAAGTGGTGAAAGAGGACAACATTGAAGCTGTGGGCAAGAAGTTGCATGAATACCACCTGCAGTACCAAGAGAAAAACAGGGAGTACGACAGACTGTATGAGGAGTACACCAGAACTTCACAGGAGATCCAAATGAAAAGAACTGCTATTGAAGCTTTCAATGAGACCATCAAGATCTTTGAGGAGCAGTGCCAGACGCAAGAGCGTTACAGCAAAGAGTACATCGAGAAGTTTAGGAGAGACGGCAACGAGAAAGAGATCCAGAGGTGAGACTTAAACGTCCAAACCCTAATTAAATCCAATGAACTGAATTAGCAGGTTTCGGGCATTTGTAATTGTATATACGTGTTGTTTTCCAGGATAATGGTGAACTATGAGAAGCTGAAGTCCCGCATCAGTGAGATCGTGGACAGCAAGCGTCGTTTGGAGGAAGATCTGAAGAAGCAGGCGGCCGACTACAGGGAGATCGACAAGAGGATGAACAGCATCAAGCCTGATCTCATCCAGCTCAGGAAGACCAGAGATCAGTACCTCATGTAAGTGCCTCGTCCTCTCTCATAGCCTCCGGATTTTTCTTTCAAGCGTTTCCGTTGCAGTTATTCACAAGTTCCCTCGTTCTGAATTTCAGGTGGTTGACACAGAAGGGCGTCAGGCAGAAGAAGCTCAACGAGTGGCTGGGAATCAAAAACGAGAACCAGGAAGAGTGAGTATCCGTTAAAACATGTATGATATGACGGTGTGTTCGTAATCTGTATGAAATCCTGTATCTAACACCTCCTAATGGCTTCGTTCCACCAGTCAATACTCCATGGTTGACGACGACGAGGACCTGCCGCACCATGACGAACGTTCCTGGAAGCTCGGGAACATTAATCGCCTCCAAGCGGAAGCTCTGCTACGTGGCAAGAGAGACGGAACATTCCTGGTCCGAGACAGCAGCAAATCTGGCTGTTACGCCTGCAGTGTTGTGTACGTCGTTTTGAACTGCTTTTTAAAAACACCAGTCATCGTCTCTGTAGTAGAACATTTTATCTCCTCTTTGATGATTTATGGATTAGTGTTTGTGTGGGGAAAATGTTTATGCCACTCAAAAGTTACCATATTTGACTACTAAACAAAAGCATATTCAGTTACCCTGAGAAAGTTGGGACTTACAGCTATGTGCTTTTTATTTGCAGACGTGGAGGTGTCTAATTTGCATTTTTATGAATATTCGTGTATGCGTTCAATTTTAATGGGGGGGGGGAGTAATTTTTTGAAAGCAAATTGTCTGAGTAGATTAATAATGTCTGTTTTTCTTGCAGTGTGGACGGCGAGGTCAAGCATTGCGTCATCAACAAAACGCCCACCGGCTTCGGTTTCGCAGAACCTTATAACCTGTACGGCTCACTGAAGGAACTGGTCTTGCACTACCAGCACACGTCTCTCATTCAGCACAATGACTCTCTGAATGTCACATTAGCATACCCGGTTTACGCACACCAGCGGCGATGAGAACTCACGAACATACACTTTGTCAGGACTTTGTGACGCGCGATTGGCGCTTAGAAGGAGGAGGACAAGAGAAAAGGCCTCAGCTCCTGCAGCGATGCCTCCACTTTGGATTCAGGACGGAGGGCTGGTTTTCACAGCTATAAACCCCAAAAGCAGACGTTTTAGCCGAGACCTAGAGGAGGCGTATCGTTTTCCTCGCGGTGAAGCGGAAACTGCTGAACTTTTGATCTTTCTCTCTCCCGAAATGGAGGACGATGGAGGCCTTTTTCAAAATGGTGCTTGTTCATTTCAAAGCTTTACCCACTGCTGGAATGTGGAACGCTCATGACAGTGACCTCTGGAGTACAAATGCTACTCAGAGTGTTGTACCTGCGTGCGTGTGTGTGTGCGTGTGAGAGCGCGTGTGTGGATGTGATGTGACCAAAATTTACAGTATCTAAAAGCTATTCGTCATTGGCGTGTTCAAGGTGACGATGTGAACAGACCATGGAATCAGCTGATCAATGTAGCAAGATGGCACTTTCAAAACAGTATATTTTGTGTTTTTTGTTTTTTATTTTTATTTTTTTTTAATTTTTTGTTTGGTTTTTTTCTTCCCACATAAAGGACTGTGAACAAGCAAACGATATGAACATCTCATTTTAAATGAGCAAAAAATACGGACAGGATGCGTGGCATTTCACTCAAGCATTACAGTGACTGCTTCTGCCTTTGATGGACTAACAAGGCGTGCAAACGAACTTAAAACAGATTAATTTTGTACATATGGACTTCAAGATAAAGAAAAAAAAAACGTGATTGAAACCATGTTGTACCAAAAACAGCGCTCAGTTCCTTCTCGGTTGTATTCAAATGTGCTATGCAAATTCTGTTTCAGCCTTTTCTTCTCAGCAGAGTTGTGATTTTATTTTCCATGTTGCTTCCCATAATATAATTGACCTTATTTTTTTGTTTTTACAGCTTGAAGTCGTTTTTTTTAACGGTAGTATATAAGACGATATTTTAAGTGTCAAAATCGCCAAGAGAAATGGCTTCAGTTTTACAACAGATAAACGATAAAGTACTTTATTACAAATTTCTTTATCAGCAGCTGATTAGAATAAATAGATGAGTATTTTATTAGTCTTTTTCACTTTAAGGGTTTTTTTTTTTTCCCCTATTTTTTCTTTTCTTCTTCCTAGGCAGAGCCTGGAGGACTTTTGTGCTGCTTCTCGTCAGTAATACCATAAATCATCGATCGGATCGTTTTCATTTACTTATCGAGTTCTGGGCGTTTTGGAGCTTTTCGTTTGTGAATACGAGTTCACTCTAGAAAATCTTAAAGCTTCTCATATTTTTTATTTTCCAAAAGAATTTTTCAGCAAATGTATGAGCGAGGCAAATTGAATTACTGTTTATTTTAGATGAAATAAGAACAGCTCTATTCCTTATCCGTATTGTTTTTCTGTATCAGAAAAACTCACTAGTGTTTACATGACCGAGTCAGAATCTGTATTTTGACCTGCATCCCTTGTTGTACTACTTTGCTTTTCACTTAAAGCTGAACAACGGTAGTTCTTCCATTTACAGGACATCAACTCGGCTTCTCCCCCCCCCCCCCCCCCCCAACAGCCAGCTGAATGGCTACGTTTTGTCATTTGCTGTCTCTATAATTCCTCATCAGAGATTACAGTATCCTAAGCTTTATGACTGGTGAAGTCTTTGGCGTAGAGGTTTGCCTCCAGCTCGACTCGTGTCTATTTTGCATTTATGCATCCGATGATATTTTGCATAAATAAAACATCATTGTGAACCAATAATCGGCTTAAACTCCTTAATGACCCTACATTTTTTTTTCAGTTTTTTTTTTTTTTTTCACGCTTCAATTTCTCCTGGTAGCCTTTTTATGTAAAAAAAAAAAATGCATTGCTTTTATTTCCTGATGTGAACTAAATAACTCGGTCACTTCCTGCACGATAGCATTTCTAAAAGGTGATGGTTGGAAAAAAAATCTTTTTGCCATTTACAGCATTGTTGCACTCATTACTCATTACTCATATACCTTTATCGTGATGAAATGCTACCTAGAGACCGAGCTTCCTTAAAGCGATGTGCTGTTCTAGCATTAGACAGGAAGTTCAAAGCGACACTTGTTACCTCGTCCAGCGCTCGTCTTTGCGCTCTGGTATTTTTAGGGGAACTCCAAGCTCGTAACTTTTCATCTTGAACTCACCTAAATTTTATAAAATTGTCCCCAAACTTTTCTCATACAAATATTCACCATACAAATTCGGTTTAAACCCCGGTCTTGAGCTTTGCAGCTCCTGTATAACAGGGTTAAAAATCATCTTAGACTTTCCCTCTTCACTTTTTATAACCACACGTTGCCACAATACCAGCATTAAACATTAACAAGCGAGTCTGTAATGACTTTAAATACAGAAAAAGGGGGGAAAAAATAGACTCGTTGCTGTGTCGCAGCAGTTTACTTGGCAGCATGTTGTACTCTGTACCGATGGAGAAAAGTCTGAGGTTATGCAAATTTAGCGGTATGGTATGATGGCACGCCATTGATGTCACTAGTCCCGATCGGGGACAAAAGGTTAGAGTACTTTTTGTTCTCTAGCTTGGGTACAGTCTTTCTCCATTTTGGCACGTCGCTAGATGTGAGGTTTAATGTTATTTTAAGATAAGATTTTGCACAAGGGTGTGCAGTGAGACTCGGTACAAATAAAAAGCCAATGTGAGCATTAAACAGTGAACGTTAACACTCCGTATTCGGATTTAACTTTGCATGCATTTACTTTCTTCACTAACATCAGATTGTTGGGGGAAGTAAAAAAAAAAAAAATATGTTTCTCAAACTCAAAGCTAGAGTAACGGACACGTCACCTTTCAGAGACATGATTAATTTTCATCATGTTTGATGGTTCTGTTTGAACGTGCAGTTCCTCTAGAAGGCTCAGCCACTGTGTACTTGACATAGAGGGACGGAAATGGTAAACCACAGATGTTCGCTTCTGCTTTTTCTCAAGAAGGCAGATCTCGATCTTCTCTCTCTACATACACACACACACACACGGCTTACACGCACCGTTATGCATTTCTGCCACGGTCTGTGCCACACAGTATGAATGTCAGGAATGGCACGTACCAAACTATTTAAAGAGCAACTGATTGTACTGATACTGACACTCGGCACTGATGAGAATATTTAATACGAAGAAAGACTAAATAAAAGCTAATGGATGCACGGTGAACATTATGGGGATGCATGTGAATATGAATACAGTACGTTCCCCAGGATTAAAAGTTATTTATTTACACCCAGGACACAGGGAGACTCTACAGACTCTTGGGTGAGAAGCCGAAAGCTTACAGGATGATGAGAGGTTTTCGTTAAAGTGAATGAAGAACAGTTACAGTGTTCATTCATCCTAACCCTGACTAACCGTGGTCTGAGTCACGTCTGAGTCATTTTGTGGGGAACGAGAACCAAATCACTATGGTAGAAAATGTTGCGGGTAACAATGAGTTATACAACAGCAGAAGAACACAACGGGAGCAGGAACCTGTGACCGTCATGGGCATCGACTGGATACTGGACCCTATTCATACAGAGTCTCAGAATGATCTCAGAGAGCTGATTTAGTTCAATTACTAACTAGGAATCATCTTCGATCATCGACTCTGAAGGAAAATACAACAGCTTTTATTTTAGAGAGGAGGCGGGGCTTAACCTGTTACTAGGTGATATTCTTTTGAAGACTGTGATTGGTTGTCTAATAAAAACAAAAAGGGTTTGAGTCTATATCGTGTAGGGATTACGTTCATGACCGATCGTATTACAGATGTTCAAACATCTGTATCTTATCGATGGTATTTCTGAGACGTTATCTCTAACGTCTAATATCTATATATAACGGGTCATTATAATAATCCCTACACGGTCTAATCCGTATCATCTCGTTAACTCTCTCTCATTATTATATATTATATATACAACACATCACTTCTCCCTCTTCAGCTTTCAGCCATTTTCTGCTCTGATAAAGAAACTTAATCCTCTTAAAAGGACTTTTTGAACTCATGAGCTGTTTTAAGAGTGAAGATGTTTTTATGGATCCCTTTTACCTTTATTAGGATCTTCTCTTTCATATTAAGGTGTATTTCATCACTAAGAGAAACTCTTTACACTGAGACTTTACATGTGTTCGGGCCCTGAACTGGAGATGAAAATGTTTTGTC
This sequence comes from Tachysurus fulvidraco, assembly GCF_022655615.1. Lineage (NCBI taxonomy): Eukaryota > Metazoa > Chordata > Actinopteri > Siluriformes > Bagridae > Tachysurus > Tachysurus fulvidraco. The sequence goes on along the minus strand of NC_062543.1, from coordinate 3,938,173 downwards.
AGTCTGTTCTCACGATAGCCTCCGATTCCTGTTCTTAGCTCACAGGCCTGACGCCTGATCCACCTGCTGTTCTCTTCAGTACGGTTCAGCCCCTTAGTGATTATTTGAGTTACGAGGCACTTCTTGCCTCAGATCGGTCCTCTCCTTTCTCCATTTTGCTCTGTCTTGTTAACAAGATGTTTCAGCCTCACCATCAGCCTACAGGATGGTTTGAGGTTTTTTTTTTCAGTGTCAACACTCTAGACTGCAGTGTGTGAAAATCGTCAGGTTGTCACTTTCTGAAACGCTCAAACCGGCCCATCAGCCACCAACCCTAACACTAATGCCACAATACTGACACTTAGTCATGGAGATTAAAAGTTTGCTTGATTTTGATGTTTAATGTGAACAGGAACTGAAGCTCTCGGCCTTGTGTCTGCATGATCTCATGCTCTGTGCTGCTGCCACCCGATTGGCTCGTTAGAGAACTGCGCGTGTTCCTAATAAAGTGGACACTTAGCGTTAATCTTTAATGGTGCCATGATATCGCAATGGCAACTTTCGACCTCGTTACGCGATTCACTGTCCATAAGACGCAAGTCGTTTTGAACGTAATGAGCGAGAAATAGTGTCATAATGTTGCTTCTGCTTTCGGAAGCAAAAAAAAAAAAAAAATCTGTCGTTGTGTAAACTTGACAAAAATCGACGTAATTCATCCTTATCTCACTTCATGTCTGTTGGAATTCGCAGGTTTGCATAGATTTATTGCGGTCATCGTGTCAGATGTTTGTACATAAATGAAATTTCCGATAATTCTATTCTGTATTCTTTTCTAACATTTCTGACTGAAACATAAAGGAAAAAAGAATCCATTTTTTTATATTCACACGAATTTCAGTTTCTTGTCGTGTCCCTTTTTTGTGTGTTTTAATGACATTCGAGCTTTTACGAGCTCCAAAAAAAATCCGTCCGATCCGTTTAAGATCGGATCGAATCGGACCGTCGTCTGAACACGAGCAGTTAAAATGCATTCGCTTGCATTTAAATTGTGCAGAATTTTTGCAATTAAATAATCAAGATACTGGATATTTACGTTCTTTGTTTAAAACGTTTCGAAATTCTAATTAAAAGGGAAAAAAAACGGCATAAAATGGAATAAAATCTGATATTTCTTAAATAATTCTTTTAACGATTCATCTGAAATGATTTAAAGAATTCTAAGCTTTTCAGACTTCTGGAATTTTTACTGAATAGATTTCTTTATGTTTTAAATGCTTTTTTTTTTTTTTGTGCTAGTAATAAATGATCCTAGTGTGATAGCTAATCTTAGTCACACAGTTGTGGTAATGAGGCCCATCGTCCTTGTGAAATAAGTGCTAGGTTTCACAATTCTGGTTACGTGCAACGTGTGTAAAATGTACAGACTTTATAAGGCGCAAATATAAATGGGTTTAATAACAGAAGAAAAACCTGCGAACTTCCTTCGTGTTTCTTTTAGTTCTTGAATTCCTCGCAGTTAAAAATCTTTTATTCGAAATCTTTCTTGGATATTTGAAGTATTTATTCACATACGATGTACTACGCTGAACTCTGGGGTGTGAGTTAATAACGGTGATCAGTGAACACGGTGGGTATTTGGTGTGTTGAAGCTCCGGGGTGTTCGGGCACATGCAGTGAGTGGAGCAGATAAGATAAAAGTTCAAAGTGCAAACCTGATACGGTGCAGACGGTTAGCGAGAGATTACACAACGCTCTGTTAATGGTTGACCGGATTGTGTCTATGGGATTGCGGCACAGCTCCTAGACTCTGACTCGGAGATCAATTGGACTTGTCTCTGATACCGAAAGTAAACTGGATGCCTCCATGTCATATGACCAAATGATTTTACAGCAGGCCGTAATGCCAGAAGTTTCCATCAGCTCTTACGTTATGGGAAATTGCTAAGTCATGGTGGACCTCAGTAATGTGGAGGAATAGAGGCCAGTGGTGAGGTGAGGCTGGGAGATGTATCCAGCTCTTACAGACTGGGGGTTTGTAATCTTGTCCATGTGGACTGGTTTTTGGACAGTGGACACAGTGGACTGGACGCTTTTTGTCCCAGGGCTCTTCTGTATCCGTTACCTTCCGACTGTCTTGCGTTAGTTATGTTATAGTTAGTCATGCTGAAGTCCCTGTGTGCTGTGTCCCTGTGTTACCTTCTGACTGTCCTGCGTTAGTCATGTTATATTTAGTCATGCTGAAGTCCCTGTGTGCTGTGTCCCTGTGTTACCTTCTGACTGTCCTGCGTTAGTCATGTTATAGTTAGTCATGCTGAAGTCCCTGTGTGCTGTGTCCCTGTGTTACCTTCTGACTGTCCTGCATTAGTCATGTTATAGTTAGTCATGCTGAAGTCCCTGTGTGCTGTGTCCCTGTGTTACCTTCTGACTGTCCTGCATTAGTCATGTTATAGTTAGTCATGCTGAAGTCCCTGTGTGCTGTGTCCCTGTGTTACCTTCTGACTGTCCTGCGTTAGTCATGTTATAGTTAGTCATGCTGAAGTCCCTGTGTGCTGTGTCCCTGTGTTACCTTCTGACTGTCCTGCGTTAGGTTTGATGTATGCGGAGTCCCGCTGTGCTGTGTCCCGTGTTGCCTTATCTAACTGTCGAGCGAGCGAGCGAGTTCGAGGAGCTAGTCAGCTGCAGCGAGCGAGGAGCGAGGAGACCGAGCGCGCGCGAGACAGGCGGCCGGGCGGCGAGGAGAGGAGAACGGCACGCGGCCGCGCGAAGCGAGCGCGCGCCCGAGGAGCGAGCGAGCGAGCGAGCGAGCGAGCGAGCGAGCGAGCGAGCGAGCGAGCGAGCGAGCGAGCGAGCGAGCGAGCGAGCGGCGCGAGACAGCGAGCGCGGGCGCGCGCGAGAGACAGAACGCGCGCGCTAGCGAGCGAGCAGCGAGCGAGCGAGCGAAGCGAGCGAGCGAGCGACGGCCAGCGAGCGAGCGAGCGAGCGAGCGAGCGAGCGAGCGAGCGAGCGAGCGAGCGAGCGAGCGAGCGAGCGAGCGAGTGAGCGAGCGAGCGAGCGAGCGAGGAGCGAGCGAGCGAGCGAGCGAGCGAGCGAGCGAGCGAGCGAGCGAACGAGCGAGCGAGAGAGCGAACGTGAGAGCGAGCGAACGTGAGAGCGAGCGAACGTGAGAGCGAGCGAACGAGAGAGAGCGAGCGAACGAGCGAGCGAGCGAGCGCGAGCGACCGAGAGAGCGACCGAGCGAGCGACCGAGAGAGCGACCGAGCGAGCGACCGAGCGAGCGACCGAGCGAGCGACCGAGAGAGCGAGCGAGCGACCGAGAGAGCGAGCGAGCGCGCGAGCGAGCGAGCGACCGAGAGAGCGAGCGAGCGAGCGAGCGAGCGAGCGAGCGAGCGAGGAGCAGCGATCGCGCCGCGAGAGACAACGCGCGTCTCGCCGCGAGCTAGCGAGCTAGCGACGAGCGAGCGAGCGAGCGAGCGAGCGAGCGAGCGAGCGGAGCGGCGAGACAGCGAGCGCGGGCGCGCGCGAGAGACAGAACGCGCGGCGCCCGAGCGAGCGAGCGGGCGAGCGCGGCGATCGAGAGACGAGCGAGCGAGGAGCGAGCGCGCGCGAAGCGGCGATGCGAGTATCGAGCGAAGTATCAGCTATCTACATAGCGAGCGCGCGCGCGGAGACGAACTATCTATATATCTATCTATCTATATATCTATCTATCTATCTATCTATCTATCTATCTATCTATCTATCTATCTCTCTCTCTCTCTCTCTCTCTCTCTCTCTCTCTCTCTCTCTCTATGTACAATTAAATAAAGTTAGATGTATTCCTTGTATAAAGGATCTCCAGACGAGGATGACTTCCCTCTGACTCTGGTTCCTCCCCAGGTTCCTCTCACCAGCATCACCTCTGGCTTGTTCATTGGTGATAAATGTGCTCATGTAATAATAAAGCTGCAGTCTCTGGAGCTGCTTTATGACACTGGCTATTGTTAATACATCTAAACTGAATTGATTATCTGCTTGGCCGATCATTGACATTAGCTCAGTTCAACCCGGAGCCACCGCAGATCTGATTAGAAACAACTGTGCTGTGGAACAAAGGTTATATTTAGTATCTGTGTCAAACTGGAACAAAGGGTGTAAAGTGTGTGTGTCTGTGTGTGTGTGTGTGTGTGTGTGTTGCACAGCAGATTCCAGGCCAATTCACACCTCCAGACACTGGCACAATGTCACAGTGCGAATCGTCCACAGTGGACACCCAGCACGGCTTCTCCACCATTTAGCAGAACTGATAAAGAACCCTGAATGTGAGCAGAAACATCTGAAATGAATCCAAGACCAGCTATCTGTAGGAATCTTTACACAGGTTCACACAAGTGCTATGTGTTTGTTTAGTGACCATATGCAAGCTGTTTGGAGCTGTTCAGCTTCCCGTGTTTTTTTTTGTTTGTTTTTTTTTTGTAGTATAAAGAGTTCAGTATACAGTAGAGCTCCTGGTCGGAGTCTCATCGCTTAGTGGTCCATTCTGCTGAGGATAGATCTACATGGACAGGCCGTGACCTACTGGATCGCTGTGGACTCATACACTTGCAGATGATGACACCATCTTTGAAATGCCATAGCTTTGTCAGTCAGCTTTGTGCTCGGGTCTTCATCGGTGAGCATTTGAAGACATCTGCACGAAGGAATAAGTGTTAAGTCTGTCATAAAACTGCTCTTGGTTACAAAATTCCCCTCCATTTCCTGTCCAGTGTCACCCAAATGAGAATGATGTTCATTTCTTCCTCAGATCATCTCAGGGATTTTTTTCCTCGCCACCGTCGCCTCCGTCTTTCTCATTATTTATTAGATGTTACAGTTGAATTAAAGTTAATTAAACTTAAATTACATTAAAGCACTAATCAGTGTGAAAATGGCTGTTTACATTCACAGATTTGTGCTAGCATCAAGAGCAGAGTAATAAATTCTACTATAAATGTGTTTAACTTTTTAGATCAAATCGAATAGAATACTTTCAGTGTCATTGTACAGATGTAGAACAAGATTAAGCCTCTATCATGTAAAAGCACACACACACACACACACACACACACACACACACACACACACACACACACACACACACACACACACACACACACACACACACGCATAATATACTAGTAAGGTCCAGTTACTGAGGCCTTCCCAACTTTGATAAGCTTTAGTTCTGTAGATAAATGTCACAATGTCTGTAGAGAACTGTGGAAAAGTAACATGAGAATGAGAGTTATGGCCAGATGGTCATGTTTGGGGGGAAAATACATACATTTACTAGGATCTTTCTTGTCAAGCTCGTAAAGACAAATCCGTCATATTAGATAAACATTGGTTTCTCTATTCTTCGAGAAAAGCAACATCCATGTGAGCCAAATGTTTGTATATGTCGTTTTGAGAGCTCGACCAATGGACGGTTTTTATTCTAGAGAACTCCTTGGAATCATTTTTGTTAGTAAAAAAAAAAAATCTGCTAAAAAAAATAAATAAAAATTTTCCCCAGCCTGTATTCAGTCATTGCTATGCTGCTAATCATGTAGGCTATATATATAAATGAAACGGTTTAATCTTACAATCATCTATAATCACAATAATCTTGTGTTGCGTATTTGGTTGTGTTTCCTACATATTTGACAAAAGTCTCACCCTTTTTTCTATCTTTTTTTCCTCTTATTTCTAAAGACACCTAGCATCACCTAGCAAAACATTGCTTTGCTAACTGGTTGCTTAGCTTACTCAGAGATAATGCTCTGTTTTTTTTAGTCAACTTGTATAAAAAACAGGATTTGTCCGGTCTGTCCATGCATTCATGCGGGTTGAACTAAGCTAATCTGCTAACCTGGCGGTTTAGGTACTTCCTGATTTGAATTTAGAAGTGTGTGTGTGTGTGTGTGTGTGTGTGTGTGTGTGTGTGTGTGTGTGTGTGTGTGTGTGTGTGTGTTTTAACCTATTTCACCTTCATGACATTGTAATGCAAGATCACGCTGCATTACAATGTGGTACATGTGGTTTCTCACTAATTCGGAAACTTCACTCGTCCCTTTATATTTTCATACAAGCTGTATCCATTATAGCATGAAGACGCTAGTAACATCTGTCGCGCCATGATATTTAACCCGGTAATGAGATGATTCGATCTGTATATACTGTATGCAATATATCCAAGGTGTTGTTCAAATCTATTTCTTACTTTTGAGCCAAGATCAATCCATGGATATTACAGGAAACTATAATACATAAGATAGCGTGCTTTTTCAAAGCTAAAATGAAGACACTCATGCTCTCTAGGTCATTAAGAGCTTAATAAACCAGGAGATGAGGTTTTAGTGGTTTTAATTGATTTAACAAGGGAAATGACTCCATATGGCAGGACGGATTATTGCAACAAGATCATTAGGAGCTTCACAAATTATATACGTTACAGCGAATTGCACTTCCAGGGTCAGATTCAGCATGTGGAATCTCTGGTCAATCATCCATCCATCCATCCATCCATCCATCCATCCATCCATCCATCCATTCATTCATTCATTCATCCCCTCCATCTTCTGAACCAGTCCAGGGTCAGTGAGATATTTGTTGTACCATTAATCCCTTTCAGATTAAAAATAAACCCTGTTGTTGTAAAGCTTAATCTTTACAACTCGATGCTAGTCTTAGATCCTTAGATCCTTAGATCCTTAATCCTGGACAC
>NC_062543.1:3898973-3926473 GCF_022655615.1 Tachysurus fulvidraco | reverse complement strand
TGATAAACAAAGGTCAAATATACAGCATTAAAAAAAAAAGATAAACAAACTAGAAACCTTAGCGTTAGTGAAATGTGAAATGTTTAACATTAGGCTGGTGAGAGTTTGTCTGCTTATAACTGTGAAAACAGGAAGTCATTTGTTTCCACAACAGAGACATGAGGCTATAAAAAGCTGAAGTGTATGACGTGTTGTTTGTTAAATGAAATATCGCTAACACTGTGGTGTAAAAGCTGCTACATCACTCTACTGCATCATTGATTATTTTCCTACAGTATAACACTGCTGTGTTCCATGCTAGGAAAGAAGTTCAGTATTAGCAACAATTCATTTCGCATGCTAAACTTCCTGCTTGTATATTAACAGACGATAAAGCTTTGATGTCAGTCATGCTACGTAGTTAGCTTGATGAGAAAACATGTTAGCTTGAGGAACAGAGGTCGGGATTCTGTGGAGAAAATGATGGAGATAAAATGTCGCTGCACGTGAGAAGCAAAAAAAAAAACATTCTGGACTGTGATGTAGCCGAGCTTGAGGAACGATCAGAGATCAGCGTCTTCAGCGGCAAACGTACGGTTCTTAAATGCAAAAAGGAAAAAGAAATCTACAAAGGCAGGGATATGGAGCGTTAACAGATTTAGATACAGATACAGATAGCAGCACAGCCCTAGTCAGGAATGGCAGCTATACTGTAGAAGCTCCTCAGTATTAGCAGGATTAGTTAGCATTTCCTGTATAATTTGAGTTGTATAAATATCAGTTCTGAATTTTGTTCATTAAGCTTCATGCTCATGATGGACTAAATGTTCTTGATGGACTAAATGTTTCAGGTTATGATTGTTAGCTTAATGAATCCAAAACAGTTTAAAACTGTTACTCAGAGTGTATTAAAAGCTGTTAAAAGCTGAACTCGTGTCAGCCACTTGGTTACATAACGTCACAAGGTCGAGTGACAGCACTACAGTGTTGTTCAGGTTGTTCATTTGTGCATGCAGTAGTGTAGGACAAGATATTCATCTTATCTCACTGCATCTGCTGTAAGCAAACCGGTCTGATTACTGCACAGACGCTGAAATCAGACCCTGCTGGTGCAACCTGTTCTGTTCTTTAACCCAGTTTTAAAGATGATTGATTACGTTGGTTGCAGTCCTTCTTACGTTTAACAACCTGTAGGAAAAAAAAGACTAATTAAGTAGAAATAGATGTTGTGGGTTCAGAGATCGATGTTAATCTGTGCTAATGGAACGGATGAAGAAAGAATATTTGCAGAAACATGCAGATTGAGATGTAGAGAGGGGAACTGTCAGAGTTATTGGGGAGTGAGAGGGGTGGACTGTGTGTGTGTGTGTGTGTGTGTGTGTGTGTGTGTGTGTGTGTGTGTGTGTGTGTGTGTGTGTGTGTGTGTGTGTGTGTGAGTGTGTGTGTGTGTGAGTGTGTGTGTGAGTGTGTGTGTGTGTGTGTGTGTGTGTGTGTGTGTGTGTGTGTGTGTGTGTGTGTGTGGTTATGTGAAGTGTGCTGTGCTGTGTGTGTGTGTGCGTGGTGTGTGCTTGTGATTGTGTGTGCGTGTAGTCTGGGTTGCGTGTGGTTTTGTGTTTGTGCGTGTTGTGTGCGTGTGTCGTGTGTGTGTTTGTCTGTGCTGGTGCAGTGCGTGGTTCTGTGTGTGGTGCGAGCGCGCGGCGCGCGCGCGCGCGCTCGACCCACTTCTCGTCATCGGCGCGCGCGCGACGCTCGCGCTCGCGCGCTCCCTCGCTTCCCTACGCGACACAAGCTGAGCGTGCGAGCTCGCTCTGGCTGCATCTCTCGCGCCTCCTCTCTCCCTCTCTCTCTCATCTGTCATCTCCTCTCTCTTCTCTCTCTCTCTCTCTCGCTCCTCTCTTTCTCTTCCTCCTCTCTCCTCTCCTCTCTCTACTCTCTCCCCTCCCTCTCGCCCCTTCTCTTCCTCTCTCTCTTGCTCGTCTCTCGTCTCTCTCTCTGCGCTCTCGTCATCTCTCTCTCTCTGCCTCTCCGTCTTTCTCTCCATCTCCCCTTCTCTTCCTCTCTCGTCTCTCTTCTTCGTCTCTCTTTCTCTCTCTCTCTCTCTCTCTCTCTCTCTACTTTCTATTTACTCTCTTCTCTCTCTACTTTTCTATCCCTATTCTCTCTAACCTTCCTCTACTCTTCCACCTCTCTATGCTCGTCTCGATGGACGTCTCGCTCTTCATCTCTCTACTAGCTCGTCTCTCGTTATAGTCTCTGATCTCTTGGAGTACTATACCTCTACCGCTGCCTTCATCTCATCAGCTACTCTCAGTCATTCGAGAGAGAAAGAGAGAGAGAGAGAGGAGCAGTGGTGCAGTTTGTTCTTCCTGTAGACATGCTAGCTGTTGGATGGAAAGTAAACAAAACAGACAAGACAGCTTGAGGTAAAGCACAAGTGGTTTCCATGGCAACTTCATATACGGAAATAAAAAAATAAATAAACAGAAATGCAGGGAGGAGTGAAGGATATCATCTGAGGTAGAGTGATAAAGAGGCAGAAAGTTTAGCTTGGGTACAGTGAAGTGAAGTGTAGGGATGTGCTGAGTACTGAACAGATGAGTGCTGAGTAAGAGCTGCAGTGTACACATGGTGCTCCTCTGGAATGCAACAAAAGCTCTATATTTATTTTGCCGTTTGAAGCTTGCCAGCAGTTTGTATATATTTGGATAATCTTTCTATCTTGCCAACAGAAAAAACCTGAGCAATTGTCCAGTCCGAATACGAACAGCCGTGTTTTGTGTCCATGGCTCAAGTCTTCCGTCTGTACCTGTCAGGTGTTCACAGTAAGACGAGCCAATCAGGAACATGTGTGACTTCATGTATGTGAGAGAGGTTAAAATAAAGCTTTCTCAGAGTGTGTTATGCCGCTCTGTGCTGCAGCTTGAGCAGCAGTTCGGAATGATGCCACGTAGTTAGCTCGACGAGAACGCATGTTAGCTTCGGAATGATAGGGGAACAAAGGTAGGAAAATTTGGGGAGAAAATTCATTCATTCATTCATTCATTCATTCATTCATTTTCTACCACTTATCCGAACTACCTCGGGTCACGGGGAGCCTGTGCCTATCTCAGGCGTCATCGGGCATCGAGGCAGGATACACCCTGGTGGAGTGCCAACCCATCACAGGGCACACACACACACACACTCTCATTCACTCACTCACACACACACACACTACGGACAATTTTCCAGAGATGCCAATCAACCTACCATGCATGTCTTTGGACCGGGGGAGGAAACCTCAAAAAGAAAAAAAGAAAAGCTTCTCATGAAGTTATCTGTAGTTGAACTGTGATGTAGCTGAGCTTGATGAACGATCAGAGATACAATCCACACACCTCGCTGACGGACAGACATTCCTACAGCTCGTTAATTCCCACCAGTGACTTCAAGAAAGACAAGAATAAAAAGAAATCTTCCCATTTTAGACCACACCTCTAAATACAGAGGCAGGTATATGGAGCATTAAGTAGATTTAGATACAGATACAGATAGCAACGCAGCCCTAGTCAGGAATGACAGCTCTTATTGAACTCAGGTGTGGTCCAGAAAAATCTCGGTTCACAGGAGCTTTGCTTCATCTGAGAGAGTAATGTGTGAAGGTTCCCCGGATGTGACCGGACGATCAGCTCCTGTTTATGTTTACGTCTCAGCATCACATCATGGTGTTTGTTTCTTGTGATCATCTGTTCTCTCCACGCAGCCCTGAGTATAACGTGATATAAAGTCTGATATAGAGTTGCCAGACAGCAGCGACGTCTCCTGGTGACCTTCACATGATTTATGTTAACTCCACATTCCTGACATGTGAAAGTAGATTCAGTGACGCAGTTAAGACCAAGATGTGATTTTTTTTTTCAGCATCAGAAATGGGATTAAAACCATTAATGATATAAAGAAATAAGACAGAAAAGTATTTAAACGAAGAATTTACACACTTGGTCTGGGTTGGCAAACACAAACACAAACACAAACACACACACACACACACACACACACACACACACACACACACACACACACACACACACATGCATATATATATATATATACGTATGTATATATATATATGCATGTGTGTGTGTGTGTGTGTGTGTGTGTGTGTGTGTGTGTGTGTGTGTGTGTGTTTGTGTTTGTGTTTGTACATAAACAGCTCAGCCCAACATTTTTATTCCTTTCTAAGAAATATGTGGTTGACTTAATGCCGGTCCATTCAGTTGGTGGCCGGTGGTGATTTGTTCATTCTTTTTTGTCCTTCAAGTAGCCTAGTGTGAAAAAGTCACCTCTATAACAAATTTAGTTCAGTCGGTGAGTTATGAAGTGGCACACATCTGTAGGGACGTGACAGCCTGGTGGTTAAGATGTTGGACTACTAAGTGGAAAGTCATGAGTTTGAATCCCAGGTCCACCAATTTGCCACTGCTGGGCCCCTGAGCAAGGCCCTTAACTCTCAATTGCTGCGCTACTTACACGTGTGAATCGTCAGTCTCACACACGAATGCCATTCAAAAGAGTAATAAAAAAGTAATAACATACACAATGCTCTTATTAGAAGGCAGCCTAAATGTTTGCCAATTAATGAGCTGCTGTTGTAGTTTAAACAGACAGACTAAAAGAATTTATTTTGACAAAAAATCCCATAAAACAGTTATATTTTCCATAGCGTGAACTTTTTTATGTGCATTTAAGTCTCAGTTAAATGAGTTCTAAATGATTTACCCATTAAATGTAGAAAAAAAAACATCTTACAATGCACTGATGTTGTAAAGCAGTTTCAAAATACATGACGTGCATGTTTAAGTGTCGGGAAAAAAGCTTACTGGGGCTTCTTATGGTGCAAAAATACAACATATAGACTCCTATATTGTTGTTGTTTCATCACTCATATTGCAATAATCGCATATCCGTCCTGCCCCTCATTTGGGATTATTTTGATAAACTTGCCCCATGACAAACTAATTGAATAACCCTGACTTAAGGCCTTTTCTTCTCAAGGACTCATGTGAAAAACTTCCCTAGGGATTCTCTCAAGAAACAGAGCATGTGTGTGTGTGTGTGTGTGTGTGTGTGTGTGTGTGTGTGTGTGTGTGTGTGTGTGTGTGTGTGTGTGTGTGTGTGTGTGTGTGTGTGTATGTGTTTGCTGGCTATCTGGGTTATTACATTACTTCATGCTGCAACTTTTACAACAGAGGATACGGGCATATGTTTTCTCAAGAAGATCAGAAGTTGATGAGATTATGTACAGTTTATGGCAGTAAACCATATAAAACAAAACAAAATAAAAACATTATGGGGTGTAGTGTATCCCAACAATGGCACCATGAAGCTAATCATATTTCATCAACGTTCCTCTTATACCATGTCAACTTGCAAGCAGTCTTTTCTTTTATTATGTATTATTAATAAAGGAATGGCACATTGTTCTGTTTGTCCATTTATAATATTTATAGTTGCAGATAATGTTGTGAAAATGTATAAGAGAGAGAAATGGAATTTAATTTCCCTTCGGTTTAAGAGTTCACGATTGCCTTCCTGCAAACTTGCCCAAGAAAATGGACAAAAATATTAGCATCAAATATTATATATTTAATATGAGATACTAGCACAAAAACATGATCTGGACTGATCTGAAATTATTACTATAAATCGTATTAATTTATGAAGAACCCAGAACATTTTATAAACGCATGGATTGGTTTGGAAGTCATATGGCGCCCTCTTGTGTTCTAAAAAAATAGACGATTGCAGATATTGAGTTTAGTAATGAGGAATGTGTCATTTGGTACTGAACTATGAGTCATTTAGTACTGACCTTCTAGTTATTTGGTACTGAGGTATGTGTCATTTGGTACTGAACTATGAGTCATTTAGTACTGACCTTCTAGTTATTTGGTACTGAGGTATGTGTCATTTGGTACTGAACTATTAGTCATTTAGTACTGACCTTCTAGTCATTTGGTACTGAGGTATGTTCCATTTGCTACTTAACTATGAGTCATTTAGTACTGACCTCTAAGTTATTTGGTACTGAGGTATGTGTCATTTGGTACTGAACTATAAGTCATTTGGTACTGAGGTATGTGTCATTTGGTAATGAACTATGAGTCATTTAGTACTGACCTCTAAGTCATTTGGTTCTGAGCTATGTGTCATTTGGTACTGAACTATGAGTCATTTAGTACTGACCTTCTAGTCATTTGGTACTGAGGTATGTGTCATTTGGTACTGAACTATGAGTCATTTAGTACTGACCTCTAAGTCATTTGGTACTGAGGTATGTGTCATTTGGTACTGAACTATGAGTCATTTAGTACTGACCTCTAAGTCATTTGATACTGAGGTATGTGTCATTTGGTACTGAACTATGAGTCATTTAGTACTGACCTCTAAGTTATTTGGTACTGAGGTATGTGTCATTTGGTACTGAACTATAAGTCATTTGGTACTGAGGTATGTGTCATTTGGTAATGAACTATGAGTCATTTAGTACTGACCTCTAAGTCATTTGGTTCTGAGCTATGTGTCATTTGGTACTGGACTATGAGTCATTTAGTACTGACCTTCTAGTCATTTGGTACTGAGGTATGTGTCATTTGGTACTGAACTATGAGTCATTTAGTACTGACCTCTAAGTCATTTGATACTGAGGTATGTGTCATTTGGTACTGAACTATGAGTCATTTAGTACTGACCTCTAAGTCATTTGGTACTGAGGTATGTGTCATTTGGTACTGAACTATGAGTCATTTGGTGCTGAACTATGAGTCATTTGGTACTGAGGTATGTGTCATTTGGTACTGAACTATGAGTCATTTAGAACTGACCTCTAAGTCATTTGGTACTGAGGTATGTGTCATTTGGTACTGAACTATGAGTCATTTAGTACTGACCTCTAAGTCATTTGGTTCTGAGCTATGTGTCATTTGGTACTGAACTATGAGTCATTTAGTACTGACCTCTAAGTCATTTGGTACTGAGGTATGTGTCATTTGGTACTGAACTATGAGTCATTTAGTACTGACCTCTAAGTCATTTGGTACTGAGGTATGTGTCATTTGGTACTGACCTATGAGTCATTTAGTACTGACCTCTAAGTCATTTGGTACTGAGGTATGTGTCATTTGGTACTGAACTATGAGTCATTTAGTACTGACCTCTAAGTTATTTGGTACTGAGGTATGTGTCATTTGGTACTGAACTATAAGTCATTTGGTACTGAGGTATGTGTCATTTGGTAATGAACTATGAGTCATTTAGTACTGACCTCTAAGTCATTTGGTTCTGAGCTATGTGTCATTTGGTACTGAACTATGAGTCATTTAGTACTGACCTTCTAGTCATTTGGTACTGAGGTATGTGTCATTTGGTACTGACCTCTAAGTCATTTGGTACTGAGGTATGTGTCATTTGGTACTGAACTATGAGTCATTTGGTGCTGAACTATGAGTCATTTGGTACTGAGGTATGTGTCATTTGGTACTGAACTATGAGTCATTTAGAACTGACCTCTAAGTCATTTGGTACTGAGGTATGTGTCATTTGGTACTGAACTATGAGTCATTTAGTACTGACCTCTAAGTCATTTGGTTCTGAGCTATGTGTCATTTGGTACTGAACTATGAGTCATTTAGTACTGACCTCTAAGTCATTTGGTACTGAGGTATGTGTCATTTGGTACTGAACTATGAGTCATTTAGTACTGACCTCTAAGTCATTTGGTACTGAGGTATGTGTCATTTGGTACTGACCTATGAGTCATTTAGTACTGACCTCTAAGTCATTTGGTACTGAGGTATGTGTCATTTGGTACTGAACTATGAGTCATTTGGTACTGAACTATGAGTCATTTGGTACTGAGGTATGTGTCATTTGGTACTGAACTATGAGTCGTTTGGTACTGAACTATGAGTCATTTAGTACTGACATCTAAGTCGTTTGGTACTGAGGTATGTGTCATTTGTTACTGAACTATGAGTCATTTAGTACTGATATCTAAGTCGTTTGGTACTGAGGTATGTGTCATTTGGTACTGAACTATGAGTCATTTAGTACTGACATCTAAGTCGTTTGGTACTGAGAAATAAACTGCTTGATCAAGCTGTTTGGTTCTGAGCTTTGAGTTGTTTGACACTGGGCAAGTTGTTTGGTACTGAATAATGAATCATTGGTCTTGAGCTTAAGTAGTTTGATACAGCTGTATGAGATGTTTGGTTCTTGGCTTCGAGTGTTTTGATACCTGGCTGTTGGTCCTGAGTTATGAGTCATTTGATCCTGAGTTATGAGTCATTTGATCCTGAGTTATGAGTCTTTGGTTCTGAGTTGTGAGTCATTTGGTTCTGAGTAATGAGTCATTTGGCACCAGGCTGGGAGTGGTTTGGAACTGAGTGCTGAGTCATCTATTACAATTTTTCTAAGATATATTTTGGTTGCGAATGTTGATTTATTATTTAATGCCTTGGCACAAAACTCCAGAGCATGTTACAACACCAGTGGGATACAATGACAGGAAAACAACCAACACAGCGCAGGGCAGGTAAGACACTCTTCGGTTCAGAGACCACAGAGAATAAAGACAGGACAAGATGGATTATGGACAGCCCCTTTACTGGTCACTATCTACAGTCCAGTCTATAAAATAAGCCATGATCTCCATGTTGAGCTCTCCGTCTCTGCCAGACAAGATACATTAACATTTAAATGCTGCTCATACACTTTACATGAGCTAAACCATGAATTATTAAAACTCACCATTATTTGAGTCGAGAAAAAGAGCATTTTCATTACCTTTGAGTGAACTATGAGTCTGATCTGTGTGTAATATCGTCATGGTCATTATGGTGTGCTTACATTCTCTGTACAGTATGTACAGACGTGTGAGTATCAGTTTAGCTAATGGACTCGGACTGATTACTACATTGTGGTTCATGTGTGAAAAGTGAGACCCTCTGTATCATCCACCAGGTGTCTAGGTGTAATATCACATGGGCACACTGGCATGTGTGTGAGTGTGTGTGTGTGTGTGTGTGTGTGTGTGTGTGTGTATAGATTACCCAACCATTTTTTTATCTGTAATATTGCAGCTCACATGTCACACTTACTATATAGTCCCGGTTAATTAAAAAGTCCGGTGGAAATGTTTATGGGCTCGTTTAAAAAAAACAAAAAAAAAAACCCACACATGCACACATGACTGCATCCAGAACATTACTTGATTACGACTAACGATATGAACATGTAAAGCTTAATACTCTGTGAAAATGTGGTTAATTGCCTCTTGAATGGAAACCTAAACCTTCATTAAATGTTTAAGGGCGCTCGCCTCGCTACAAGTGCTAAGTGTCACGGTGTCGTGTGTCCCTATGAGTGAGAGTGTATCTGACAGTTTAATCAGGCGTAATATGTTGTTTTGTTTCTCAAAAGAATGCATTGTGATCTTATCCGTCCTTCGATGTGCCGCACGGCATTTAATAAAAGGTACGAAAGTATTACGAATCCTTCCTTTCTCTTCTTTCTCCGTCGTCAATCCTATGGCTAATGAAATTTCTCAGCTCTTTATCTATCTCAAATTCATCCATCACTGTTTAAACCACTTATTTTTAAAGTGTTTACGGTTCTGTACGGTTCTGTACAGGGAACCTGGACACAGTGAAACCGGCGTCGGCTGAAATTTGACATATTTGATAGGACGTTGAGATCATGTGACGTTGCCATGGATATAAGGAGTCAGTTACGGGATAGTAGTTGCACACCTCATACTGGGGGAATGTGCCAGACTGTCTGCAGACACATAAGAACATCTACCCCATCCTGACCGACACGGAAAAGCTCAAGCTCAAGGACTTTCAAAATGCCAAAGAAAAGCGATACAGCGAAATTAACAGAAGGTGTGATATTTAAGATCTGATTTCTACTTTTGTATAAAGTTATTATTTCATGTATAACGATTGAAATGTTGTGTTTTGGGGCACTTTCTGTGTTCTGGCTTTTGTCACTTAGTGGGAATAGAGATTGATGGGATAGAGAGTGCTGAGGGTAAGTACAAACATGACATTTATATACTTGTACACGGATTTCTGGACTGTTTGCTTTATTATTGCTATATGATGTGAGTGTGATACGGCTGCAGCCACGCAGATGAAGCCTACAGCAGGCAAAAAAGCCCCAGTGTGGGCAGAAATGTATGGGATTGTAAGTTCAAACTGAATGGAGAAGGAAAGAAGTTATTTGAATAATAATAACAGGAGATTTAACTTGTTAGTAAAGTCTTAGGTTTGTTGATATGATAAAGTTTTTTGTACATTTTAAGACAGTATAGTGAACTAACTGCAAAATACAAGCAAAACAACAACAACAACAACAACAACAACAAAAACAATAGCCTGGGGATAAACATAGAGATAACATAGCTGGCTAGCATCAGGTAGATAACTATAATGTTACATTCATCATCACACAGGCATAATATTAATTACCGCCTTATAAACTGTCCTTGTCAAGCTTTGTGGTCATTTTTAAGTCAGAAATAAAGAATTGAAGAAATCAACAAGCTTAATGTTCTAAAGCTCAGTAAGGGATATATGCTAATGTTGAACATGAACACCGCTATTTTTTAATGCTGACTAATTCTAGCTTAAATCTAAATCTGTTCTTATTTCTAGGAAGAATAATGAAATGGTACTGTTATTTTTTGAAGTAAGAACAATGAACAATTTTATTTATCTTCACAAATTCTCCTGCATGAACAGTGTGATATAGTCACTGTCTAAAGTGCAAATTGTTAGCTAGCTAACTAGCATTCATTAGCAGAATAGCTAGCCTGTATTTAGCTAATGTTAGGTCATGTGAGCTGGCATGTTAGAGGTCATTATTGAGATAGATATCATTCACATTCAAAATAAACTGTGAGGCATTTCAGAGAAATTCTTCTTTGCTGTTATTTGCTGTGTAGCATTATTTGATGTGGTAACTCAGTGGTTAAGGTGTTGGGCTATAGATTGGAAGGTCATGGGTTTGAACCCCGCTGCCACTGCTGGGTCCCTGAGCAAGGCCCTTAACCCTCAGTTGCTTGTCACTCTGGGTAAGGGTGTCTGCTGTAAATGTAAAACGCTAGGATTTTTTTTTTTTTTTTTAATTTTATTTATAGAGAAGGGATGTCTACCAAATGTTAATGTCCAAGCTTTTACATTTTAAAGTATAGCTCTGGCCTTTCAAGGTCTTCAACCATTTCAAGTCTTGTTTCATCCACTCTGGGATTTAGAGTTTTTGTCTGCGTGGCTGCTGCTAGTTTAAATAAAATCTTGATATATTTCAAACAACCTTCACACAGACTTATCCCAGTGCTATGAAGTGAAAAATGTGCATATATTACATGCATTTATGTATTCAGACGACAAAAAAGGCAAAAACAAAGGCAAAAACAATAAAGCAGCTGCAGGCAAAAAGAGCAAAGGTGCCACCAGCGAGGACGGTGGAGATGAAGACGAAGAGACCGAACGGCCTAAAGGTCGCAAGTCGGCCAACAGAAAGAAAGCAGCTCCGAGAGTGGCCTCGGAGGACGACAGCGATTACGACATTCCTCCGAAGAGATGCGCAGGAAACCGGAAGAGAGGAAAGCCAGCAGCATCCAAAAACAAGAGAGGCAAAAGTTCCAAGAAGAAGAGCAGTAGGTATGGTGGTTTAGAAACAACAGAAACCATTAAACAGTTCATTGTTCAGTCAACTAAAACCCTTACTTTGTTTTATTTTAAAGGTTTGGCTTTACATTCATTGTAGATTCTGCATGTAATTATGCATTGTTCAAAATATCCTTTAACTGAACTGTTCTTGTATAATTGCATTGTGCTATTATTGCATTACTCCATGATTGCTTCTTCCCTCCCACCCCTGCGTGTCCCCACTATCCCAGTGAGGACTCAAAGTGGTGAGTGGGTGTGCTGGTGATTTGATTGATTTATTTTTTTAAGGAGTGATTTAAAAAAAAAAGTAAACATGTTGATTTAGCATTTTTGTAACTTGAACTGTTCCTGGTCGACTTAAATCCATAGCAAAGTTTGTATTTTATTAGCATCTAAGTAAGTAACAAGCAAATAATTCTTTGTTTTGACCCCCTCATGAAGAATACACATACTTTTCACAGAAAATCACATCTGGAAATTAAAAAAAACAATAACGAGACATAAAAATAATACAAGAAACTAAATGAATCACTTATGTAAAATAAATGATGAATATTGGGAATTAAATTATGTATAAAATCTTTTGAAAATAAAATAAACGTTATATAAAATCACATGATTATAAATGGATCACATAAAAAAAAAAGCATGGAGCATTAAAACCCCCATAAACTACATTTCATATGCCCCCTATATGTGAAAAAATATATACATAATAAATAAATAAATAAATAAATAAATAAATAAATAAATAAATAAATAAATAAATAAATATAATTACATGGGAATTTCACGTGACTCTTCTATAAGGGGCTCAACCTAAACAATCACTTCTTATTGAACATCGTGGCTTGACATGCATTATTATTTATGCATTATTATTTATTTATGTATTATTTAATAATTAAATTATTCCACAACTGCATTAATGGATCAGACTCTGCGTTTCCTCTTTTTTATGCTGGTCTAGAAACATCACATAGCTGAATCTGCAAAACTGGTTCCAGATCAGCATAAATCTGTTAATACGCTTTACTAGCATTGCTCATCACTCCTTCTTTCTTCCTCTCTCCCACCCCTGCGTGTCCCCACTATCCCAGTGAGGACTCTAAGTGGTGAGTGGGTGTGGTGGTGATTTGATTTTTTTAGGAGTGAATCGAAACATTTTAACGTGTTGGTTTTAATTTGTGCGTCATTTTGTCTGTTACGTATTAACCTTTATTCCTACCGGCACTGTTTAATTAGCATCTAACTAATAAACCCCTTACGAAAAAAATAGCACATTTTTGCATGTGATCACATGTGACTCAGAGTCTGTAACAAAAATCACAAAATTAAGCAAAATTTGTTAAAACCACAATAAAATTTAAATTTAATTAAACTAATCATATACATAAAATCACACAATTAAATGAACTAATCAGCTGTAAACAACAAACAAATAAATCAGATGTTTAAATAAATTCATCACATGTAAAAATGACATATCACATGTCTAAGCATCACATGAGTCATATGTAGGAATCGCATGTGAAAGTGAGCGAGTTATACGTTAAAAAAAGACATTTAGAAATGTATAAAAAAAAGGTTAATCAAATATAAAATTCACCTATAACATGTAATATGTGCACTAAATATAGTATGTGCAAATCTCACATGTGATTCATGTAATTATTCAATTCATGAATAATTTCATAAGTTTATGTGACTCTTCTGTAAGGGGCTCAACGTTATTAGTTTGCGTTTAGATATGTCTTCATGCCCAAGATTTACTCTTTCATTAAACTGGACATATTTAATTATTTCCTGTTTGCACTTTGACCATCAGAATCTGCTTTCTCCTTTTTATGCTGGTTTAGAAACCTGATGAGACTGAATCTGGTCCCAGATCAGCATAAATCTGTTATCTTGTACTTTCATTGCTCATCGCTCCTTCTTTCTTAATCCCTCCCACTATTCCCAGTGAGGACTCATAGTGGTGAGTGGGTGTGGTGCTGATTTGATTTGTGTTTTATTATTTATTTCAATTTTTTGTTTGTTTTTATCAGGTTGATTTTACGTTAATTAATTTAACTTTAATTCACTGTAGTTCAACATTCATGACTTACATAAAGTATCTAAGCGACAGCAAAAAAAAAAAAGTGTTTGTCTGGGTGCGTACAGAAAAATCACGTTCATTTCACTTGTGTGACTTTAATATCGACAAACGTGAACGTAAACAAATCATACGAGAAAATGAAAGGAATTCGATGTAAAAAAAAAAAAACCGATGTGAATCAGACTTGAGAATAAATGAATCGTGAGAAAAATACAAATTACACGCAAGTGAAAAGTCCAATAAAAAATGATGCAATTTATGGACCATAAACCGAATATTGAAATTTCATGTGATTTTCTGTCAGAAGAACCAAAACGTGTTTTTATTTTTAAATATCCGTTATTGATTATGCGTGTAAATATGCATTTCTTGCCCAAATCTTCTTATCCTAAAGTAATTAAAAGATGAAACCCTTTGACCATCAGGGTCTGCTTTCTTCTTTTAATGGTGGTCTAGGAACCTGATGAGACTGAAGCTGCAAAACTGGTCCCAGATCAGCATAAATCTGTTAATACGCTTTACTAGCATTGCTCATCACTCCTTCTTTCTTCCTCCCTCCCAACCCTGTGTGTCCCCACTATCCCAGTGAGGACTCTAAGCGGTGAGTGGATGTGGTGGTGATTTGATTTTTCAGGAGTGAATCGAAACATTATGAATTGTTGATTTAGATTCTGCGTCATTTCGACATCAATTCCCAGCAGCGCTTAAGTTTCTAAATGACAAGCAGATCATTCTTCAGTATCCAGCCCTTGTGTGATAATCACATAGATTTCACATGTGATTAGTGTTGTTCATGTGATTGTGTGTATAATGTGATCACATGTTAAAAAAAAACAAACATAAAAAAGGGCATTTAAACATGAAGGATCAGACATCGCATGTGTATTCGTGGGATCATGTGTGACATCACCTGAACTTGTCCGCATGTGAAAAACAACAATCCACATGATGATATCACATTTAAGGAAAACAAATCCATGTGAGAGTAATCATGTGGAGAGAAATTTACATGTGAAAATAAGTCACATGTAAAAATAAAGCGGTAGTAAAAAAAAAAAAAGCATGTGAAAACGAACGAGCAATAAAAATCACATTATGCATAAACATGACATGTAAAAAAACAAATGTAATTCTGCATAAATACTACGTGTGATTATAAACGAATTGTGTATAAAAATCATTTTTTTAAAAATAAGCGATTTATGCATAAAAGTCACATGTGAAAATAAATAAATCGTACATAAAATTCGGATGTGGAAATAATTCAATCGATTACATAAAAAAATAATAAGAAAACAAACGGGTATTTACAAAAAATCTAATTAAAAAATCATGGGAGGATAAATAAATAAATAAACAAACAAACAAATAAATAAGTATTAAAAAAAATTGAAAATAAATATTTGTGTGTAAAAAGCGAATTGAAAACAATCACGGTGTCTCCTGTTAACAATCACATGTGATATATAAATTTTTTGTGTGTGCAAATACTGAATTATATGAAGAAAAAAAAATCACAGATGAAAATAAAAGCCCATGCACCATGTGAAAAATTTCTGAAGCCCATATGTGTAATTTCACATGTGTGTCATGTGGTTTTTCATGTGATTACATCATGTAGTTACCGCAGGTCCCAGATCAGGATAAATCTGTTAATATGCTGTAGTTGTTTTGTTCATCGCTCATTTTTTCTTCTTCCCTCCCACCCCTGTGCGTCCCCACTATCCCAGTGAGGACTCTAAGTGGTGAGTGGGTGTGGTGGTGATTAGATTTTTTAAGGAGTGATTAAAATGTAGTAGTGTTGTGTTATTTTTTTGTCATTTAAACTGTCACGCTTTTATCAGCACGTTTTTAATTTGATGAAAATCACATATTTCGCATGTGATCATACGTTTTTTGTTTTTTGTTTTCCCACATGCGATTATGTGTGCAATGTGTCTTTAGGTTTTTAAAAAAAAAAAAAGGCCAAGATGCATTTTGATAGATTTGGACCTTGAATTGAACATGAACTTAAGTAAACACTCTCAAACAGTTTCATTATCTGAACCATGTGATCATAACTAAAAGACATGTATTTGTGTGAGAAAATAAAAACATAATTTAAAAGAAATTCTGCAAGAGTTAGAGGATCAGTAATTACGAGTGAATATAAATTAGTGTAAAAAAAAAACGAAGGCAAATGAATCATGTTAATATCCCACGTGGGAAAAAAATCATAACAATCACATGTGGGGAAAAAATATTTGTGTTAATATTGATATGATGGATAATGTTTAAAAATCATAAATGAAAAGTAATCTCAAAATCACACGTGAAAACTAAACAGTATAAAAAAATCAGATGTAAAAAAAAATCATATAGAAAACTCACTGACGTGTAACAACACATAAAAATACGATAAATTAATCTTGTGCAAAATTGACATTGGGTTATAAATCATGTGTAACAATCAAATGAAAGTGGATAAATAATTTGTTAAATTACATGAGAAAATAAATTCAGAAATCAGATCGGATTATAAAGGAATTGTGAAAAATCACATGTGAAAATTAAACAATTATAAAGATGATGTACAGAAAATGAATGAATCGTGTGAAATGATACGTGAATATAAAAATCCTTGGACCTCATGTGAAACATATATGTGTCATTTCACATGTGAATCATATGAATCATTTGGTAAAACCTATATGTAAAACATATGTGTCATTTCACATGTGAATCATATGAATCATTTGGTAAAACTTATATTTAAAACATGTCATTTCACATGTGAATCATATGAATCATTTGGTAAAACTTATATTTAAAACATATGTGTCACTTCACATGTGAATCATATGAATCATTTGGTAAAACTTATATTTAAAACATATGTGTCATTTCACATGTGAATCATATGAATCATTTGGTAAAACTTATATTTAAAACATATGTGTCATTTCACATGTGAATCATGTGACTCTTCTATAAGGGGTTCAACCTAAACAATCACTTCTTCAACATTGAGGCCTATATTATGTACAGTATGCATATTTATGTGCCCAGAATGTTGTTTAACTGAGATTACATTATTCCACAACTGCTTTAAAGGATCAGACTCTGCCTTTCCCCTTTTTATGCTGGTCTAGAAACATCATGTGGCTGAAGCTGCAAAACTGGTCCCAGATCAGCATAAATCTGTTAATACGCTTTACTAGCATTGCTCATCACTCCTTCTTTCTTCCTCTCTCCCACCCCTGCGTGTCCCCACTATCCCAGTGAGGACTCTAAGCGGTGAGTGGATGTGGTGGTGATTTGATTTTTCAGGAGTGAATCGAAACATTTTAACGTGTCGATTTAGATTTTGTGTCATTTTAAAATGTACCTGATTAACTTTATTTCCTAGAAACACGAGCGACAAGCAAATCAGTCTTTTTTACTGTCCAGTAAAATCACATACGTATCATGTTGTGCATCTGTTTTTTCATAATATGGTATCACATGTGTTAGAGTTAAAGGTACATACAATAACCTGAGATCTCTAGTAATCAGATGCGGCATCATGTGAACACTATGTGATCACGTGAGAAACACGTATTTGTGTGAGATCGTAATTCACATGTGAATCTAAACGTATCATTAAAAAAAACAACGATTAAAAACAAAAATAAATAAATCGTATGTAAAAATCCCATTTAAAATAAAGCGTTTTCATCGTGTGAAAAAAAATTGAAGAAAAAAAATCACATAAAAAAACAATAAAGTGATCCTGTGTAAAAGCTGATGTAAGAATAACCTCCAGCATAAAATCACATGTGCACTTAAATTGAAAAAGCAATAAACCGTACGTGAAACATCACATGCATGTGACTAACTTTGTGTAAAAAAAATCACGTGAATATGGAATAACTGTGAAAAATCACATGTGAACATTAGTTTATCTTGAGTATCACATGTGAAACGGAGTCAGGCTTTTTCTAAAGATCACATGAGAAAATAAATCCACAGTCAAAAATGAATCAAAGGATCGAAGAAAAATCACGTGCGAAAATCATCCGCAAATCTTGTTGTAAATCACTTGTGAAAATGAACGAACCGAGTGTGAAACGCTGTATATATAAAACTGCAAAAAAGAAATCATGTGGAAAAAAAATATTTTTAAAACATATATGTGTCATTTCACATGTGAATCATATGAATCATTTGGTAAAACTTATATTTAAAACATATGTCATTAAAATAAAAATGAAGCTACGTGTTTAAAAACCTGTGAAAACAATCAGGTGAAAATAATCATCTGATTATTTACATGTGAAGTTCATCTGACTCTTTTGTACATATTGTGGCTTTACATGCGTTATCGATTATGCATGTACAGCTGTATTTACTGCATTATTCCCTGTTTGCACTAAAACATGAAACCATTTGACCATCAGCCTCTGCGTCTCCCCTTTTTTTATGCTGGTTTAGGAATCTGAGGCGGCTAAAGCTGCGAAACTGGTCCCAGATCAGCATAAATCTGTTTATTCCTGTAGTAGCTTTGCTCATCACTCCTTCTTTCTTCTTCCCTCCCACCCCTGCGCGTCCCCACTATCTCCAGTGAGGACTCTAAGTCAGAGGGGGGGGAAGAGGAGGAGGAGTCCATGTCAGAGGGGGAGAGGGCTCGTCTAATGGAAGAGGTGGAGGAAAAGAAGAAGCTGATCGCTAACATTAGGAGCAAGCCTTGGAGGATGAAGAGGAGGCTCAAACACCTCAAGTACTGTGGATGAGTGTGAAAGTGTGCTCATGTGCGAGTCTTTAGATTTAGCACAGCCTGTGATTGACCGTCAGTCTGTGGTTAAGTCGCTGTGTCTGTAGCACGTGTGTGAACGAGAGAAAAGTTTATATAAGCTTTAAAACATACGAGATGTGTTCTAGCTTGATTTCTTTATTAACCATTAACCCCTAAAACTCTCAGGGGTCCTTGGATTAGATTCCTCACTAAACACTTCACTTGAATAATAAGATCTCTCTCTACGTACTACGGGTTGCAGAACTACATGTTTTTACACGGCAGCCAGTATTTTAATAGGATGTTTGTCTAGTCATCTGTTCCATAGTTTAAACAGGGTTTCAGGAATTGTTTTTTTTTTGTGCGTGTGAATTTCAGCACAGGGTTTAAAAATAGTTTTTAGCTTCGCTGCTTTTTCGGTGCTATAAATGTGTCAAATAATAAACCGTACACCGCTATGATATTAAATAAGTTGATAGTGTAAACGAGAGCATGTTCATCTGTGGTCTGGGCAGCACCTGAAAACGTGTCTGGATCAATGTCTGGCTCAAAAGTAGCTGTGTGGGACTGGATAGTAATCTCCTTACCGCCTGCCACCCAACTAGCCGACATCTCCACACAGCAGCAGCTAGTTATTATACGACTCGCCTGGTCTTTGCAACCCCTAGTACTACCTAAATTATTCACACTAGTTACTCGTTAACATTTTATCTAAATAAGATGGAGTTTGATGTCTTAATATCCATCCAGCATTGTCTACAAAACTACATATTTACTCACTTGCGAATGTTCTGTAATTAGGGAAGCGCAGATGTTTGTGGATAAGTTTGAAGGAGCTTTGGGCAAAGGGAAAGGCAAGAAACTGTACGCCTTTAAAGTCATGATGACGAAGGTAAGATACGATGACAGAAAATATCTCAGACTTTTATGCTGACGTTATGCTTCATATCCTGGTGGTTTAATGTTATTTTTTCTTTGCTTTTCTAACAGAAATGGATCAAGTTTCAGCGAGATTTTGATAATTTTAAGACAGCCTGCATACCGTGGGAACGGAAAATCAAAGAGGTCGAAAGTGAGTTACAAATTTCTGCGTGAGCTCTAAATTACAGGTCTTGTCTGATATATTTAGCTTAGCTTAGCTTAGCTTAAAAGCTTAAAGCATAGATGATTATCTTTGTGTTTGGCTTTTACTAATTTATTATTCTGCTTAAAACTTCTGCACACAATCTTTTTCAGAACAGAAATTGAACTCGACTACAAAATGTTGTTGGAAGGACATTATTCACCTTTACATTATTTATCTCATGTCTTCTCAGGGAGTTTTTCCTTTGCCAGATGTTAGATAGAAACTAAATTTTATTCTGTTTCTATACTTCTGTAACGCTGCTTTGAGACAATGTGAATTGTTAAAAGCAAGCGCTATAGAAATAAGTTAAAATTTAATCGTATTGAATAAAAAAAATGTTTTTTTTAATAAAAAAAATTGTAATAAAAAAAAACAAAAAACGATTTAAATCCTTTTAGCATTCACCAAAAACTAGTGCTTAAAATTCAACACATTTGTCTGTACAAACCAATCAGGAAAGTTTAGACTGATTCTGATTTCAGGTGTTTGGCAAAGCATGGGTTTGATTCTCTTGAAAAGTTTTCCTAATTATTTAATTTTGTTAAAAACAACACACTATGATTAACCGTGTGGCTTTTCACACCTTTACCTCAGTCACACCTTTGCTGCATGAAATTCTCAACATATCGCGACGAGTTTTGAAGCACGTCTTCATTGTGTTTTAAAAAGAGATGGCATAATGTTGTGTAAAAAAATGACAGATCTGAAGTGGATTTTCCAAACATGTCTTAAAGATAAATGTTTTTAAGGACTATTTGGGCAAGACATCAAATAAAAACATAGCTCAGAGTAAAACATGAACCGCCTATATTGTATGTGTGTAAGTTAACCTCTGTGTATTGGATTCTTAGGTCACTTCGGTTCTTCAGTCGCCTCCTACTTCATCTTCCTCCGTTGGATGTATGGCATGAACCTTGTTCTCTTCAGTTTGACCTTTGGCCTGATTGTGATCCCTGAGGTCAGAGTGGGTCATTCATTATTTACACACAACACTCAGGGTTCATACAGAAGTATCCTGTGCCGAATTCACTCTCTCAGGTGGAATCACGTTAGCAGTAATCCTTTCTAAAGCTAGCAGTAATCCTGTTTAATCTGATCCTAGCAGGTATATATCGTGCATGTATTTAAATAATTCCGTCTTTGTTTTAAGCTTGAACTCTTTAGTATTTTAAAAGCTGAATGAACCCTGAAGTATACTTTACAATCCTGATAATAGATTTTCCCTGGAGCACAAATTGGATGTACTGTATATCTTCTAGGTTCTCATGGGTCTCCCTTATGGTTCTATTCCTCGGAAAACAGTGCCACGGGAGGAACAGGCCAATGCGATGGACTACGCCGTTCTCACAGATTTTAGCGTAAGACCTTCTAACTATACTACAGGAGTCCATATTTTCATTCCGATTTTTAACCTACGGATTGCATCCTGTTTATAATAACTCTCGTTTTATTCTTAACAGGGTTACTGCAAATACTCTGTGTTATTCTATGGCTACTATAATGACCAGAGAACCATTGGCTTCCTGAAGTTTCGACTCCCTCTGTCCTACCTCATGGTGGGCATTGGGAACTTCGGGTATAGCCTGATAGTTGTGATCCGAACGTGAGTCTCATTTCATCCATTACTAGAGCTGCTAGAAATGGCATGAAATATTAGTACAGGTCATATTTACCATCTTTCTGTGATGTGTATCCGTGTAAGATGTCTACGATCTCATAAGTATATACAGTTTTGCTTTTTTTTTTTTTTTAATGTCTAGCTGTAGATGTGAAGAATGTTTGAATTTTAAGATAAGGATAAGTTTGGATTTTTAAGGCTCCTATTTTCATGATCATGGTGCAGGCGCGAAAATACAGTTCAACTCTCATGTCACAAAATGTAGAACCTTTTAAAGTGGGGTGAATATTTATGCAGTATACGGAATAGTCAGCTAGGTCAAAAATATACCATGCAAATGGGTTTCGCAGGCCACCACACATTTAGAACCTTAATTGCTTGTTATTCTTAATTACTGATGAAACAATTTAGTTTTCAGTTAAACCGCTAAAGCTTTATGATGGAGTTACATAATAATATACATGGGTTAATGGGATCTGAATCCTACATCTATCAAATAAAGTAAATGCACTGAATGTGGGAGGGTTTCAACCCCATGTCTGCTGGAAAATTCTGATTGTTATACCCTCTTTACCAAGATCAATGTCAATAACTTTAAGCTTGTCCGCAAAAATAGCTAGAACAGCTAGAAAAAATGGACTCCCATCCAACTAAAGTAGCAACTCGTCGTCATTACGGCGTCAAATTCTGCTTGTGTCTACATTAAAATAGAGCCTTTAAGTTCTCTAGCCTTAGACTTCATGTTTACTTGCCACGGCTCGAACCGGTTGCTTGCGCCATGTGTCAAAACAGAAGAATGCGCTTCTGTTATCCTGCCAGCTAGAGTGGATTCTTTTATGAACGCAGTCCACTCTCGCCGTTAGGATGGCTAAAAACGCAGATGTAGGGGGTGGGGACAGCGAGGACAACGAGTTCACCTTCGCCTGGAAGATGTTCACCAGCTGGGATTACCTCATCGGCAACGCAGAGACGGCCGACAACAAGTTCGCCTCCATCACCACCAGCTTTAAGGTGTGTATATGAATCGGAGGGTGTTTAGGTTAGCATCTGTACATGTGCTTGTTGTCTCGGGGATGTCGAGGATCTCCAAAATCTCCAGTGTTTTGAAAGTTAACCTGTGTGTTGTAGGAGTCCATCGTAGATGAGCAGGAAAACCAGAAGGATGAGAACATCCACCTGAGGAGATTCCTTCGTGTATTGGCCAACTTCCTCATTATCTGCATCCTGGGAGGCAGCGGATATCTCATCTACTTTGTGGTCAAGCGCTCGCAAGAGTTTCAAGGCAGGGATGACCTGAGCTGGTATGAGAAAAATGAGGTAATACATTTTTATTTACTTTACAGTACATACAGTGCAGCACAGCTGGCTTCATTTTTCACAGTATTTACCTTTGGAACTTGTGACTAATCCACGTTATAGGTATTTTATCCCGTCTGTACAGCAGATTTGAAGATACCTCTGGCCAAAAAACACATGAGCATGCTACCTCAGAACAGGGCAATATATAAACCGTCGTACACTGTAATGTTAAACACTTACAGTAACCGTAAGAAATTCCATCGCAGGGTTTATCAAGTAAGATAGTAAAGAGGGGGGGGGGGGCATGGTGGATTAGTGGTTAGCACGTTCGCCTCACACCTCCAGGGTTGGGGGTTCGATTCCCGCCTCCACCTTATGTGTGTGTGGAGTTTTCTTCTTCTTCTTCTTCTTCTTCTTCTTCTTCTTCTTCTTCTTCTTCTAAAGATGAAAGGAGATACATTTGATAAAAAAAAAAATACAAATTTAAGGTATCACCCAAAAACTGTTGTTGGATTTCATTCAGTTGGAGATCATAATGTCTCTCCTCGGATTGGTGGGCCCGATGCTGTTTGAGACAATCGCTGAGCTGGAGGACTATCACCCCCGCATTGCCCTCAAGTGGCAACTAGGACGCATCTTCGCCCTTTTCCTGGGTAACCTGTACACCTTCCTCCTGGCTCTTTTTGATGAGGTCAACGAAAAGGTATAATCACAAAGATTACATGATTCTTGACATGAAATGACCGACCTGTACGATCACTGCTATAACTGTAATCAGACTAGAGAATGTAAAGAGGACTAATGTATTGGATATGCTTGTTTTTCTCTAAGCTGGTGGAGGAACAATCCATAAGGAACGCCAGCGTGTGGTACATGAAGGAATATTACGCCAACTTCACTGCTAATAACCCAAACGGGACAGGCACGCCTCCGCCTCTCGACCCTTCTGATGTGATCCGGGGCCCGTGCTGGGAGACAACAGTGGGGATAGTAATGAGGCTCCCTGTTATCTCTCACCGCCCACAGTGTTAATGTCTAAACATTTCAGTGGATATAGATTGTATTTAGTACTTGGATTGGACCAGGCATTTTGCACAGGTGTCGATTATTACAGAAATTCTCAGTTTTAGTTTCAGTGAGAAACAAAATTAGTATTATTAATAATCGGTTGACACTGAAAATGCCTGTGTTCAGTCTGCGTTGGATGTGTTTTTTATTCAGTCTGCTTTCTAGCAAGCCGAGAAATCAACACATAGTCAGTTTAAAGATGCCTAAAGATGTCTACAACTGTCATGAACGCGGGGATAAAAACGGACCCAAACGCAGGATAGCAAAATAAACAGGGGCTTAATAACAAAAAGACACGAAACATAACACAGACTAGAGTCAGGACAAGACAACAGTAGATTCGGCGCTGCACAAGGCAACGCGGCACAGTTAAATAGACAAGGAAATCACAATGGGAAACGGGATGAGCAGACAAGGGCGGGACAGACACGTGACGAGGAACATAAACATAACGCACATGGAAAAGTCCGGCCGGAGTCCTAACAACAACCTTGCTAGCTGTGATAGTCATAATGTAATCATGACTATGTAAGTGCCACAGTGACACAATAGTAATCTAACCGATAGCACTGAAGCGATTGGACGAATCAGTGAAAACTGAACAGATCAGTGGAGTGAAGTGACGACGACGAGGCTCGTGTTTACGAACAAATGTTCAGTTCAGAATTCTATATTTTATAACTATTGTATTTAGAGCAGATAATGTGAAGGGTTTTCACAGGTTTTCACATTCATACTGTTGCCCTTAAGTGGTTTTTAATTGAAGCAGTGTGCAAATTGTTTAACACACTGTTCTCTATAGGAATTTGTAAAACTGACTGTCTCAGATATCCAAGTGACGTATCTGACGATCCTCATCGGGGACTTTGTGAGGGCTCTGATTGTGCGCTTCCTTAACTACTGCTGGTGCTGGGATTTGGAGGCAGGTTGGGTAAGTGAGCTCACACTTGGGCTGTAAATCTCACACCATTTTGGTAAGTAACCTAGCTTTGTCTTCTATCTTCAGCCCTCCTACGCTGAGTTTGACATCAGTGGCAATGTCCTCGGATTGGTCTTCAATCAAGGGATGATTTGGTAGGACACACATGCATGAGACACAATACAGAAGATGATTTTATTGCAGAAGAAGGATTTCATTTTATTTAGTAGGCTATGTGTGTATGAGAAGAATAAGCAAAGCTGCTTAAGCACCGAGCCATGGCGTGATTTACCGGCTTCAGTGTAGTCTTGCGTAGCCAGACCTTTAGACTGAAAGCAGAAGGTCTGGACCCTACAGCAGCTTTTATTGTCCCATTACATGTCTGTCTGACATGTAAAGCGCCCAATCATGGTTCATTTTGTGAGGTAAAAATAGAACATAGATGAATCATTTAACCATGAACTTGAAATCATTTGGTAAAATCATAAGCACCCGAATGCAAAAAAAGCACTCATAAGCACTTACTTCGTCCATGTGGGAAGTTTCCAGGTGAAACGATAAAGAATATGTGTCTGAGGCAAAGACTAACTTCAATGTAACGTCAGTGCAAAGTGATTTGTTGTTTTGATGAGCTCTATATTGGTGTGTGTGTGTGTGTGTGTGTGTGTGTGTGTGTGTGTGTGTGTGTGTGTGTGTGTGTGTGTGTGTGTGTGTTTGTGTGGGTGGGGTTTAGGATGGGAGCGTTCTACGCTCCAGGTCTGGTCGGCATCAACGTCCTCCGTCTCCTGACCTCTATGTACTACCAGTGCTGGGCCGTCATGGCCTCCAATGTGCCTCATGAGCGAGTCTTCAAGGCCTCAAAATCCAACAACTTCTACATGGGACTCCTTCTTCTCATCCTCTTCCTCAGTCTGCTGCCTGTCGTCTACACCATCATGTCCCTGCCACCGTCCTTTGACTGCGGACCCTTTAGGTCATAAACACACACACACACACACACACACACACACACACACACTGAAACTTTTACATTAATATCAGTTCTGTTGCTGATGCTGCTCAACTGGAGGAAAAATCCTGACACATCATTATTAATATATATATATTTAAATCTTTTATTTCAAATCACAAAGTTCACCACATCCTTTCCTTTTCACTTAAAACTTTTCTGATTTCTGGATTTCTGAGCACACATTTATCTCTTCTCGCAGTGGCAAAGACCGGATGTTTGACGTGGTGATTGAGACGATAGAAAAGGATCTTCCTTCGTTTATGGGGAAGCTGTTCGGTTACGTGGCCAACCCCGGCCTCATCATCCCTGCTGTTTTGCTCATGGTGTGAGTCACTCGGGCTTTATATTTGTGTTCGGTTTCCATCTGTAGCCTTCTATACCATACATCAACCCACTTGTCCTTTCTTTTGACTGTCAGTAATGAAAGAATGTGTTTGCTTGTTTGTGCAGTCTGGCAATTTATTATCTCAACTCAGTGTCTGAAGCCTATAAGAACGCCAACAACGAGCTAAAAAAGAAAATGCAGATGGTAAGTTTAGGAATAAAATAGTGTAAAGATCTAGAAGTATGAAGCTCTGAACGGTTTAAACAGTATAACACATCTTGAAATTTGTTTCTGAGACATTTATTGATTGATGCTAGAAACTTTGCCATAGAGCTCCAAAGGATATTAGGACAAGCTCTATATAGCTAAATGTTTACTCTGCCTTATTTCTGCCTGCAAGAAGTCTACTGAATTTTTTAGTTAAGACCATGCTTTTTTTTAGAAATTAATAAAATATTTTTTTTTTCCGGACCCTATATTTTCATTCTGATTCTTTTATTCTTTGCTTTTAATTCTTAGATTTTTTTTATTTGTTAATGTTTATGTTTTATTTACAGCGACTGTTATTTGATTTTTTTTATTTACTTATTTATTTACTTATTTACTAAAGAAAGTCACTATAAAAAAATCAGGAAAAATAAAAAAAAGCTTTTATTTATTTATTTGTTTGTTTGTTTGTTTTAAATTTTTACATAAAATATTACTAAAAATAATGATGTATAAAGCGCAAAATAATAAAATCAATGCTAAAAAAAAAAATTCCACAGTATATTAAAAAAAAGATTCAATAATGTGAAGTCTGTGAGCAAAAACTCACAGGATGTTAGTGTTAATGTTACAGTTTTTTTTTTTTATCCAATACACTGTTATTTTGTTTGTTTTGTTCTGTTTTGTTTTATTTACCTGATGCCAATAATGATTAGTGGACAGAAGTCTACTCTGAACTCGTTCCTACTCATTTTTAATCACTTATATAAAGCGTCTAAAGATTTCGCCATTTTTATTATAATATTATTTCTAACGTTGTTCTTAGGCAAGAGATGAGGAAAAGAACAGGAGGAATAACACAGACAGCACCAATCAAGTGATGAAGGATTTAGAGGATTTACTACCCAATCGGCCGAATGCGCCTCATTCAGACAAACACGCAGGTCAGAAACGCTTCTACTTCATCTGACTTTGTAAATGATCACAATGTCTTTAAAACACAGCTGTCCTAAATTCACATTTTCTTACAATACTAAAGACAAGCCTGGTGGAGGAAAACCAGCAAAAGTGAAGCCGGGATCAGCTGCAAATGGTGTGAACCTGCAGAAAGACTTATCGCTGGCATCAGCTAATCCTAACTCCCGAGGGCCTGTGAACCGAGCACCAGGCCCCAGGACAGCGGGGCCTCTGCCTGGGCACCCGGGGCCAGCTCCAGGGGCAGGACATCGCAGGGGACAATAGCACTAAACACTATCACTAGCCACTGGCAGTAGACATACAGACTACCTCCTAAATATACTATAACTTTCTTTCTTATCATTATTCCTTACTTCTTACATATGCATAGCGACTCTGTTATGTTTTAAACACATGAATATGGT
>NC_062543.1:3881473-3893973 GCF_022655615.1 Tachysurus fulvidraco | reverse complement strand
GTCTTATGCCTTACATTTATCAAGATGTTGTCATTAAAACTAAAATAAATGTTTTCAGCCTTCATGTCTGCCTTCACCTGCTGAAATGTAAACGTGTAATGTAGGATTATGACGCTCAAATGGATGTTGACCTGGAAAGTGTTATAACTGCTGTATGTCAGCAAAACTCTTTCATGTGATTTACGATGTTGAGCTGAAACTGAACATACTCAGCTTTCATGTCAGCTGATACCTGCTAGAATACAGATTTATAAATTGAATTTGTGTATTGGTTTATATTATCTAAGCGTAAGTCACCCTGTAAATGCTTACAACAGCTTTATGTCAACAAAAAATCTACGTTAATAAATGAGAGGTTGAGATGAAAATTAACATACTCAGCCTTCATGTCAGCTGATACCTGCTTTTAAATGTTGTTCAAGTGTGAGTCAGTCTGTAAAGGGTTATAACAGCTTTATGTCAAGTGAAATCTATCAGGTTTTATGTTCACATTTTGACATTGACAAGAATAATACAAAAAGCCTAAATGTCAAATGAAGCCTGCTGGAAGATGTCTTTGCAAATGTATATGTAGGCTTATGTCAGTTGTCATAAAAGGATTATGAAGCTTTATGAACATTACCTGATCTGCTTTATTAACACAGGGGACAAGAAATGAGGATCATGACATTGATGATGGGCTCGCAAAAAGTGAGGCCAAGGTGAGGTCTCTTATCTTTCTACAAGAGTCAAAATCATAAGACAGATATTTTATATTTTAAAAATCACTGCACAAAAGAGCAGGCTTTAAATAATTCAGCCTTTAACCCAAGTACAGTAAGTACAGTAATGTTACGTTTAAATTGTTCTCTTAGTCTCTGTTTGAAGCTGGAGAAAAAAAGCTCGGGGTAGTGTCTTCTGTTTTCATCGACGTTCTGACCTCCAGAGGTGACGCCCAGTTGTGCAAAAGTAAGCTGTCAAATGATTAACGATGAATTAATCAATTAAATAAACCAAGATGAACAAGCCGGGGAGCACGGTGGCTTAGTGGTTAGCACGTTTGCCTCAGACCTCCAGGGTCGGGGGTTTCCTCCGGGTACTCCGGTTTCCTCCCCCGGTCCAAAGACATGCATGGTAGGTTGATTGGCATCTCTGGAAAATTGTCCTTAGTGTGTGTGTGCGTGAGTGAATGAGAGTGTGTGTGTGTGCCTGTGATGGGTTGGCACTCCGTCCAGGGTGTATCCTGCCTCGATGCCCGATGACGCCTGAGATAGGCACAGGCTCCCCGAGACCCGAGAAGTTCGGATAAGCGGCAGAAAATGAATGAATGAATGAAAGATGCACAAGCCATTGGTTTAAGAGACAAGAGAACAGTTCCTGCCTACTTGATTTCTATCGGCTCACAACACCGTTATAGCTCACAATATAAAATTGCCACAAAGTAAACATTTCCTGAACCACGTGGAAACAAAAGCATCTTTCATACCCAGCGTCCTTTCCCTTCAGTGAATCAGTTCCTGTAGACCAAACGAAAAACAAAATAATAAAAGTTTACAGCTCCTGTTGCTGTAAGTCCATGTATGTAAGTAAACTATAAATGTTGTCACTACTGTATTTGATTTAGTGTTTGTGTGTGTGTGTGTGTGTATGTGTGTGTGTGTGTGTGTGTGTGTGTGTGTGTGTGTGTGTGTGTGTGTGTGTGTGTGTGTGTGTATGATCAGTTTTCAAGCAGTATGAAAAATTAAGCCCAAATGGATTTGCTCAGGCGCTGATGCATGAACTACATGGAGACACAGAGGGTTGCCTAATGACCTTGGGTAAGTGTATATATCTAAATCTGCAAATATGTAAGATATTTTGATATTCAGTAGCATAAATGTTTTTTTTCTTTTGTATAGTGTACACAGCACTTCTGTAAAAGTCACTCTGGATAAGGACATGTGGCAAATGCTGTACATTTAAATGCAGATATTGTAGCATTCCAGTTTAGCATGTTAAGCTCACGTTGCTGGTGAAGCATGATTACACGACACACCTACATTTATCTGTTTAAATCTGAGTGTGACTGAGAAATGGGATTGTTGTTTATACAGTGAAAGCAGCCTGGAACAAACCTGCCTACTTTGCTGAAAGGATTCATCTGGCCATGAAGGTAAAACATTAGGCTTGAGTATTGTTTGTCTATAAAATTGTATGTATTAATGTATTAGATGTAATAATTATTTAAAAAATGGAAAGTGATTTGGATTTTTTTTATATTTTAGATATTTATAATATAAAAAGGGACAGTTAATTAACAATTATTGGCACCCTTCAAGAAAACAAGAAGAAAACACACACACACACACACACACACACACACACACACACACACACACACACACACATACAGAGAGAGAGAGAAATAATAAGTGAAATGTTATGTGTGAACAGAAGGTGGCACTGAAGACGATGAAGAGTTTCATTTTAAAGGTGGGGTGCACGATGTTTGAAAAATGCTTCAGAATACTGAGTCGGGCCGACTAACAAAACAAACCTGTAGCCAGTTAGCAGAAAGGGGCGTGTCTTGTCAATATGGGCGGAGAGAGTGTTCAGTGCAGATGTCTGACATTAGCCTCTGCCGTTACCTCTGCCTCGGGTTCTAGGTGTTGAACGTCGTCTTCCACGTGAAACGGAGCTAAACTTTTCACGGTACAACACACAGTACTACAAAAACACATTTGTATTACCATAGTATTACTCATTGAGTTTATTTATTGATAAAAATATCCCCTCGGCCAGCTGCCCCAGCAGGTTCCGCCATAATAGTTGCCTGGGTTGCGTATGTACGTGTGGGCGGAGCTATCAAAACAGGGGTGACACCCATTTGGGTTAGGGGCGTGTTTGTTTTGGTGATTTCAAATGTCAACATTGGCTTTCAAATATCGTGCACCGCACCTTTAACACTGAACTTCAGTATTTTTTTATTCATCGTTAGGTTCAGAATTATTGGCACACTTCACCTCTGTTCAAATGAAACTTGTTTCACGTATGATGCACTTTTGCATTTATAATATCGGCGTAATATCAGGCATTATCCATAGTTTACATTTTATGTTTCTCTAATACTCCTTAGAATGCCATTGTTTTACTACATACATTCTATTATTTGATAAATAAGTTCCAATGAAAATGCTTTTTATTTAAAGTTTACGTTTCATATACGAGGGGTGCCAATAATTTTGCTTTCCCTGGAGTTCTGATGAGATCTGCTCCGTCCCCAGGGCACGGGGGCCGATTGTGACACGATGACTCGGATCATAGTGAGTCGCTCTGAAGTGGACCTGCAGAAAATTTTGCAGGAGTATAAAAGGATGTACGGGAAACCACTTCAGCAGGACATTCAAGTGAGACATACTCGTTTCTAATTTCTAATAAAAACTGCAAAGGATGTTTGAAACGTCTGTGTTCACTGATGTGTTGGTCTTTACAGGCAGAAACCAAAGGAGATTATGAGAAACTTCTTCTGGTGCTCTGTGGAGACCAAACAGGAGTCTGAGCACCAATTTTCAAAATGTTTAAGATATTTTAATGGTAAATGTTTCATATATATATATATATATATATATAAAAAAGTCAATCTGTGTGTAATTACATCCTGTCTTAATAAAGCTACTTCCCTGAAACGTTGCCAGTTGTTTGACGTCAGTGTTTTTTTGTCTTCTGCCTGTTGATCTCAGATGAGTGTCTCTCCCCTACGAAGTGCCGTAGGTGTAATCTGAGACAGACGCTAACCACTGGTCCACATTCACATCCATGCACACTTTAAACTGCGTCCGTAGGGAGCTACTGCTTGTCTGCTGATCCTCTTAGCCTTAGTTTACAACTATGTTGTCAACATTATAGCATAAGAAAGTGGTGAGGTTTGAAATGAATGGAAGATGCCGTCAGGTATGAGAACACCTGCAGTGCTTTTCCAGCTCATGTTGGTTTTTGTGCTTATATTCCTGGTTTGTGAGGCACGATTATTCACAAACCATTGGGCGGTGAGAGTTACTGGAGGACGAGAAAATGCAGATCAGATTGCTGAAAAGTATGGATTTCTGAATATGGGACAGGTATGTAACTTTAATGCTGTGTTTGTTTTCAAGGAAAAGCCTGATTTCGCCTGCTGTGGCTTTAAACGACGATCACCAGCTTCTTTTGGTTTTGCATTGGCATTTGCATAGGAAGCATTTAGCTAACGCCCTTTTCCAAATTGACTTACAGAACTGCTGCGTAGTCTCCATCAAAAACAAAACAAAACAAAACAAAACAACAATACGAAACAAAATAAAAAGCTTGTGATTATAGAAATACACCAGAACTGTAAAGATGACTGGTGATGGTGAATCTGCTGATAATATTAGAGATTAATGATACACATTTGTTGTACTTTAACACTTAGAATAATACATTTACGTACAGTATATAAAACCGACGACTTCTGATTGTAGATTGATGAATCTTTTAAATGATGTCCCAGGCCTCCTGACATACAGTACAGTAGATGCCATATTAAGCCAGTAATTCTTCGATCGTTCATCTACTGTAGAACTTTTCACAGAACTGAATTTTTATTGATCCGGTTTGTTATGATTTTGGCTCGATGATTTGAATATTCTTTTGACTCAGGATTGCTTCAGTAGGTCACTAACTCTTCTATAATGTATGAGTGCAGCCATGCAAGACAAACCCTCACGCTACAATACTTGCCTTAGTAAGCTAAGCAGCAAAATCTGGCTAATTTGGTTAGGACCTTTTTATGAGTGTTGCAGTACAAATGTTTCTATCAAATGTTTGTATTTTTCTGGTAATTCTAATACTATTTACACCCCCTATCACTCACCGGGTCTTACGTATCAGTCATTCAGTAAAGTGGCGAGTGAATACTTTCATAGACCAAAATTCCTACCATATTTACAAAAGTATCAGTAAGACCGATCTTCTCAGTGCATTCATGACTGATTTCCCTTTAGTCACAAAGGTCCATAAAAGGCAAAGCTTACAAAGCTGAAAATGATTAAAAAAACGATTACGGCGAAAGTGTGCCACTTAGAATTACTGTGGAATGAATCTTACTACCACAGCAACACAATACGTCTTCCTCATTTTATATGGTGCCATTACTTTTTGTCTATGGCTGGTCATAATTGGGGATGTGGTAGCCTAGTGGTTAAAGTGTTGGATTAGGAGTTTTAAGGTTGTGAGTTTGAATCCCACATACACCAAGGTGCCATTGCTGGGCTCCTGAGCAAGGCCTTTAACCCTTAATTGCTCAGATGAATAAAGTCAAATAAAAATGGAAGCCGCTCTGGATAAGGAAGAACAGTGTGTGATCTTATTACTGCTCTTAAATCCCCACAGCCACAATCCAACATCCAGTGGAAAGCCTTCCCAGAAGTGTGCAGCTCATTATAGCAGCAAAGGGGAAATCAATCAGGAATAAGATATATGTGTGATATTCATATGTCCAAAAACTTCATTACACTTCCTTATGCCAGGTTAACATTTGTGTGCCTCCTTATATGTAAATGTACAGAAACTCATGTAAATGCTCGTGCTGATGATTTATTACTACACTGGTTTGTATCCAGCTTCATGAACAAGGCTCACTGTGTGTAAGTTATATGGTGTTCAAGCTGTGTGTTAATCTAGGTTAACTTGTTACTTAGCCCAAGTCAACATAATAGCGCTATGGCCACATGGTATCAAAGCGTAAGCATCAACCGATGGCTTTGACTATTTTCCTCTAGGTCAGGTTGCACCTTGCTGGTAAGTTTATCAGCAGTGTAAGGTGAGCTGTCGATTGACTCAATGGAATACATCAAGGAAGAGTGCATAATTTATACTCGTGCCAGTCATGATGTAAGCGCAGATATGCACCATAAGGTCTTAGATTCACAGGCTGGACTTCTTTTCCATGTGTTACTGCAGATTGGGGATCTGAAGGACCACTACCATTTCCTGCACCCAAGAATCATCAAACGTTCCACCTTAGCAAGCAGAGGGAAGCATAGCCTCATTTCCACGGAGAACAAGGTACACGGATCATGTGTCTGTTGTTACTGAGACGCCAATGAATTGTTTATGGTCAGACTACACCTCTAAAGTCATGTGCTTGCTAACGCACACACAAACCAGCCCACCAGTGCGTGGTTATAGTTTCAAAATTGCCAGCCATAACAAAACGTGTTCAATTATTCATTTTCAAAATTCTCTTCTGTCATTTCTGTTGCCACACATAATAACGTACCTCAGATGTAATTTCACTATTTTTCTGCCATTAAAGGTGCAATGGATCCAGCAGCAGATGCTTCACAGGAGGGTGAAACGAATCAGCAGAACCAGAGAGTCGCAGTTCAGCGGCTTTAACGACCCCAGATGGGACAGCATGTGGTACATTGTTAGTATTGCTCTCACCACTGTTTTAAGATTAGTGAATTATTAAACTATTATTTAGTTTTGATTCTTTGCTTCAAAAAGATCTCACTTGGTTAAGCACAAAAAAGTGATTAACACCGTTACTACTGACTTGCTTTTTCCACCTTAACCTTGTTGTGGTTAACACGTTCGCCTCACACCTCCAGGGTCAGGGTTCGATTCCCGCCTCTGCCTTGTGTGTGTGGAGTTTGCATGTTCTCTTTGCGTGCCTCGGGGGTTTCCTCCGGGTACTCCGGTTTCCTCCCCTGATCGAAAGACATGCATGGTAGGTTGATTGGCATCTCTGGAAAATTTTCCGTAATGTGTGAGTGTGTGAGTGAATGAGAGTGTGTGTGCCCGCGATGGGTTGGCACTCCGTCCAGGGTGTATCCTGCCTCGATGCCCGATGACGCCTGAGATAGGCACAGGCTCCCGGTGACCCGAGGTAGTTCGGATAAGCGGTAAAAATGAGAGAGAAAGATAAATCCAATTTGGATAAAACTGACTGGCTGGCTAATGGGCTGCTTACAACATCTTATCTGTTTAGCTTAATAAACAATTTTGGAAAGCCATATCTATTCAAACTGGAAAATTAGATATGAAGTATATAAGTAAGTAGAGTCTGGGGCTGATTTCTTTCCACCCCAGGCTGTAGATTCATGTAGTCTATCGGTGACAGTAATGGCAGGTGATTAGACTTTCTGAAGCTACATTTAAGATTGGTTTCCAGCGGGTCTGCTGTAGTGATTGATCTATCGATTGAGACAGTATGATATATTGTCGTCTGTTATAAATACAGTAAAACAGAAAACAGGATATACATTTTGTGAACGTGCTTAGTGGTTAGCACGTTCGCCTCACACCTCCAGGGTTGGGGGTTCGATTCCTGCCTCCGCCTTGTGTGTGTGGAGTTTGCATGTTCTCCCCGTGCCTCGGGGGTTTCCTCCGGGTACTCCAGTTTCCTCCCCCGGTCCAAAGACATGCATGGTAGTTTGATTGGCATCTCTGGTAAATTGTCCGTAGTGTGTGAGTGTGTGAGTGAATGAGAGTGTGTGTGTGCCCTGTGATGGGTTGGCACTCCGTCCAGGGTGTATCCTGCCTCGATGCCCGATGATGCCTGAGATAGGCACAGGCTCCCCGAGACCCGAGGTAGTTCGGATAAGCGGTAGAAAATGAATGAATGAATGAATGAATGAATGGTGTTTTTTGAATGAAAGAGCTGGCTGACGTCAAGCACAACTACTGTACTATAAGTGAAAGTGAAAGTGACGTGACATACATACGGTGACCCATACTCAGAATTTGTTCTCTAAATTTAGCCCATCCAAAGTGCACACACACACAGCAGTAAATACACACACACACACACACACACACCGTGAACACACACCCGGAGCAGTGGGAAGCCATTTATGCTGCGGCGCCCAGGGAGCAGTTGGGGGGTTTGGTGTCTTTGCTCCAGTCGTGGTATTTCCGGCCCGAGAGTCGAACCCACAACCTTAGTCAGACTCTCTAACCATTAGGCCACTATTGGTTATCCCCCTATATACTAAATTATCCATTTTTGAGTATGCTGATTATTTCAAGAATTCTCATGTTATCAGCTTTGTATTCCACTGTAGCGCTGTGATCAGAACTGCCTGACTGACATGAACATTAAGGCTGCATGGAGTCGAGGCTACACCGGGAAAGGAGTCGTGGTCTCTATTTTGGATGATGGTGTTGAGAAGCAACATCCAGACCTGAAACAGAACTATGTACGTACTCCGTATCCTACCCCAATCATATTGCTCATTATGTATACATGGATATTTTTGTAATATATTGTGTCACTATAAGGATCCGCGAGCTAGCCACGATGTCAACGGCAACGATGCTGATCCAACACCACGATACGATGCCACAAATGAAAACAGGTTTGAAAAGACCTAAAAATGACATTCAAGATATTCAATAATATAATAATATAATAAAAAATGGCAAAAAAAACTTTTTAACGTTTTCTTTTAGACATGGAACGAGATGTGCTGGAGTTGTGGCTGCTACTGCTAACAATTCACTGTGCACTGTTGGAATCGCATACAATGCCAGGATTGGTGGTATGTCTTCATATTCGAGTGCCACTACCACTAGATTTCCATCCCGATCATAACTTCAGCCTCGATTTGTATGTTTAGGTGTCCGGATGTTGGATGGTGACATGACAGATATGGTGGAGGCCAAATCGCTGAGCCTGAGACAGCAGTACATTGACATTTACAGCTCGAGCTGGGGGCCGGAGGATGACGGTAGAACCGTGGACGGTCCCGGGCGACTCGCTGGTCTTGCTTTAGAAAGCGGCACACGTAAAGTACGGTTATGCATGTGATTTGTTACAAATGTATATACTGATTCTTTTCCACCAGAAGATGGAAAAGACAGCTTACTAACAGCTTGCATCGCAGGGCAGGAAAGGTCGTGGTTGCATCTTTGTCTGGGCATCAGGAAATGGGGGAAGAAATCAGGACCACTGCTCATGTGACGGTTACACAAACAGCATCTATACCATCTCAGTGGGAAGCACCACCAGGAGTGGCCGCAAGCCCTGGTATCTGGAGGAGTGTTCCTCCACTCTGGCCTCCACCTACAGCAGCGGCGAGAGCCTCGGGATTG
The DNA here is from genome assembly GCF_022655615.1 of Tachysurus fulvidraco. NCBI lineage: Eukaryota > Metazoa > Chordata > Actinopteri > Siluriformes > Bagridae > Tachysurus > Tachysurus fulvidraco. Next base: position 3,884,901 of record NC_062543.1, on the reverse strand, counting down.
TGAGTGACTCACTGAATTCAAACTGTTATTTTTTCCCCATATTTACAGATAGGATTCAGTTGCATGGTACATTTGCCTTGTGGCAATGGGGTCAATTCCCACCTGTTTGCACAAAGCTTGCATGTTCTCCTTATATTTTGGGGGTTTCCTCAAAGACTTGTCCAATGACATGTATGTTATCCTGATTGGAATCTCTAAATTGTCCAGGGTGTGTGACATTCAAGGTGTCCCCCGAGTTGTGCCCCAGGTCCCCTGGGATCGACTCCAAACTCCCCATGACCTTGTTAATATAAGAGTACAGAAAATGGATAGACGAAGGTATAGGAGACGTGCTAAAGCTTTATATCTCTTGAAGTTGAGCATGACATGAAACTCCCATGCATTAAGACAGGGATCTTTATAATGCAGGTGCTCAAAGCTGTGCTAACCTGGTGGGCTAATGGTTTGTGTTTACAGGAAATCTTAAAATCTGCACTTCCCAAAAGCAGTTTACACCCAAGACACTCGCTTCAGTGGATATTCTCACCTGAAAGCTGGATGCTATAATCTTTATGACTTTATAAAACTCTTAATTACAATCTAAACAAAATTCCAATACAATTATGCTTAATTAGGCTTAGCAAAGAATAGACATTTTTTGTTAATGGGTTTTTTTCCAGGTTAGGTTAAGAACTCTACAGAGTTAAATTTACCAAAGAGAGATTTTTGCAAAACTTTTCCACGTCTGTTGTTTTTTAATTGCAGGTGACAACAGACCTGAAACAGCGATGTACCGATGAGCACTCCGGCACCTCGGCCTCAGCCCCCATGGCTGCCGGAATCATCGCTCTGACTTTGGAGGCAAAGTAATACTACATCGACTAAATCCTAACATGTATCTTATATAGTTTGTGCATGTGTCGTAAAGAAGAATAACATTTATGCCTAAACGATATGTTGTTACTTTTATTCTTTGGGATTTGGGATTAGTCCTTTGCTGACCTGGAGGGATGTGCAGCACATCGTCGTGAAGACGGCACGCCGGGGCCACCTGATTGCACCTGACTGGCACACCAATGGAGCAGGAAACGATGGTAACATTAACAGAGTATCTTCAAATCCAATCTAGGAGTGACGTGATGGACGCAGTGAAAAATTTAAGCTTGTCCTTGACCAGTGCTTAAATTGCCAAGCCAAAACATCCACAATCAATTGCCAAAGAAACAGAAGTCAAATGTGTACAGTTAAAGGTCTACAAGGAGTCAACATGTCATTCAAAATTTCTCTTTGTCCAAAATGGTGTCCTAAGCTTTTCCCCACCTACAAAGAGAAAGTGCATGATGGGTATTCTGTAAGTGTTATGCACAGGTTACATTGGGTGTGTGTGTCTCTCACCTCTCTAGCTCACTATGTTGTAAATCACTATATGGTGTACACTAGATCAGGAACTGGTAAGGAATCTGGTTACTACAACGATGACTCGATTTCTGGTGTCCTTTTAATTCCCTCATCAGTCACCGAAAAAAAAACAAAAAACGTATCAAATATTATCGTATAAATTAATTACCTTAATCACATGCATTTCTGGGGGAGCACGGTGGCTTAGTGGGTAGCACGTTCGCCTCACACTTCCAGGGTTGGGGGTTCGATTCCTACCTCCGCCTTGTGTGTGTGGAGTTTGCATGTTCTCCCCGTGCCTCTGGGGTTTCCTCCGGGTACTCCGGTTTCCTCCCCCGGTCCAAAGACATGCATGGTAGGTTGATTGGCATCTCTGGAAAATTGTCCGTAGTGTGTGAGTGAATGAGAGTGTGTGTGTGCCCTGTGATGGGTTGGCACTCCGTCCAGGGTGTATCCTGCCTCGATGCCCAAAGACGCCTGAGATAGGCACAGGCTTCCCGTGACCCGAGAAGTTCGTATAAGCGGTAGAAAATGAATGAATGAATGAATGAATGAATGTACAGAACGTCAAATAAAGTTAAACGTCACCATTTGTGCTAAGAGGCTTCGGGAAATATGCCGTCATTTCCAGACGCTCCCGGGTTTTTGTGGTGCATTTTGGGATTTTTTTTAAGGGCGCAAATGTTCTAGTGCAGACTAACGAACTAGAGAGCTGATCGAGGTGCACGCATCCTTTAAACACTGGACATTAACCATCAACAGTGTATTATGGGATATCAAAAAGTAAGAGAATGTAAAAACAAAGCAGTAAAAGTTCACAATGTTCATTACGAGATGGATTTCTAACAGTGAGCCACCTGTACGGCTTCGGGTTGATGGACGCCGGGGCGATGGTGAAAGAAGCCGAGACGTGGAGACAGGTTCCAGAACAACATGTGTGTGAAGAGAGCATCGTTCACATACCAAGGTAAAGTTATGTGCATGTAAAATATTCATCACTGATATAATAAACTGTTTGATTAACTTCAGTTATTCTGTTTCTCTCTCACTCACCAGAGTTATTAGCCTGGACCGGGTGTGGCGTTTGGGGCACAAGTCTTTCGGTTGCTCTGGCCAGACTGGCAGACATGTGACGTATCTGGAACATGTGATCCTACGCATCACGATCGCACACCCACACCGTGGAGACCTGTCCATATCATTAACCTCTCCCTCAGGGACCAAATCTCAGCTCCTGGCCGTCCGGTAACCTTAAAATGCATACATTATCAATTAAGTGAGTGACATACGGCTAAGTACGGTGACCCATACTCAGAATTCGTTCTCTGCATTTAACCCATCCAAAGTGCACACACACAGCAGCGAACACACACACATCATGAACACACAGTGTTCAGCCATTTATGCTGCGGCCCCCGGGGAGCAGTTGGGGGTTTGGTGCCTTGCTCAAGGGCACCTCGGTCGTGGCCGGCCCGAGACTCGAACCCACAACCTTTGGGTTATGAATCAGACTCTCTAACCATTAGGCCACGACTGCCCCCAATAAAATGTTATCGTTTCTATAGTAACAACATTCCCCAAAAATTTCAATGATGATGCTTGACATGTGTCTGTAAAATATGTGCTGTTGTTTTTGCTCAGACCCAACGATCACTCCACTGAGGCATTCACAAATTGGGAGTTCATGACCACACACTGCTGGGGTGAGAGAGCTGCTGGAGACTGGATCGTAGAAATCAGAGACTCTCCGTCCATCAAGAGGAACGGCCAAGTACACGGTGCTCACATCAGTTTGTAATATTCCACCATCAGAAAAACTTGAAAACTGTTAGAGATCTTGTGTCAATGGCAAAAGTTTCATTTTGACATTGGTGGGGACATAATTTGACATTGGTGGGGACATAATTTGACATTGGTGGGGACAACATTCCCCGTATTTTGTGCATAAAACTGTTGTTATAAGAATACTTTCTACCTCACATACCGGTAACCTGCATAATCACGTTGCATATTGCTTCATACAACGGAATATAGCTGCAGCCTCCGACCTA
>NC_062543.1:3836473-3876473 GCF_022655615.1 Tachysurus fulvidraco | reverse complement strand
GCAGGACAGGTACCTGTACAATGGGGAGTGTGTGACTGCGTGTCCTGTGGCTTACTTCCACACTTCAGTGAAGACATGTGAAGCTTGTCCAGAGCACTGCAGTCTTTGCTCGTCTGCCACACACTGCCTAAAGTGCAACAGTTCCTACTACCTCAGCCAAGGAACATGCACGCCTCTGGAGTGTGGAGAGGGTCAGTCTGCCAACTTTATATATTTATAAGTGTTGTGTTTATTAGCATGTGATTTATAGTGTGGTCCATTATTGTTCTTCAGCAACACTTCTTATTACACATATAATTTTTAATCAGGATATTATAGTTACTGTTCTGTGTGTGTGTGTGTGTGTGTGTGTGTGTGTGTGTGTGTGTTTGTCTATGTGTGTATCTTTTTGTGTGTGTGTGTGTGTATCTGTCTTTGTGTGTGTGTGTGTGTGTGTGTGTGTGTGTGTGTGTGTGTGTGTGTGTGTGTGTGTGTGTGTGTGTGTGTGTGTGTGTTTGTGTGTGTGTATATCTGTCTTTGTGCTGTCTTTGTGTGTGTGTGTGTGTTTGTGTGTTTGTCTATATGTGTATTTGTGTGTGTGTATCTGTCTTTGTGTGTGTGTTTGTCTATTGCTGTGTCTTTTTGTGTGTGTGTTTGTGTGTATCTGTCTTTGTGTGTGTGTGTTTGTCTATGTGTGTTTTTGTGTGTGTGTGTATGTCTTTGTGTGTGTGTGTGTATCTGTCTTTGTGTGTTTGCTATGTCTGTGTGTCTTTGTGTGTGTGTACCTGTCTTTGTGTGTGTGTGTGTGTGTGTGTGTGTGTGTGTGTGTGTGTGTGTGTGTGTGTGTGTGTGTGTGTGTGTCTGTGTGTGTCTGTGTGTGTCTGTGTGTGTGTAGGCGAGGTCGAAGACCCGGAGTATGATGACTGCATGGCATGTGAAGAAGGATGCAAGAAGTGTGTTCTATGTATGTTCTGAACTTAATAATAATAATAATAATAATAATAATAATAATAATAATAATAATAATAATAATAATAATAATAATTGCAGTCTATTTCTCTGTGACTGACTCCTGTGTTACAGATAATCCCAAACATTGTCTATCCTGCTCTGATGGCTATTACAAGTAAGAGCAATGTACTGGGACTCATGAAATAAAGCTTCTTTAGTAGCAACTAAATAGCATAAGTAGAGTTTCAAAAATTGTTTATTATGTAAAAATCATCTGTTAGGAGATTTTTATTTGCTCTTCTTAGAAAGAGTCTCCAGTATCAGTGTGTGTGTGTGTGTGTGTGTGTGTGTGTGTGTGTGTGTGTGTGTGTGTGTGTGTGTGTGTGTGTGTGTGTGTGTGTGTGTGTGTGTGTGTGTGTGTGGTGTAGGTATGAAGAGGGTTGCTATCAGAACTGTCCTGCTAAAACCTACACCGTGGACGAGACCATGACCTGTGTGGCCTGTGAACATGACTGTGTCAGCTGTGAGGAAGACGAGTGCCACTGGTGCGAAGCGGACTTCTTTCTGTCTGGTAAATTCTGGTTATATGTGAACATATATGTAACTTGACTTATATCTGCATGATTTTATTGCACTGCACTGCTGAAATACGATTGGCCGATTCCATAAATGATCAGACATGTGAAGTTCGGGTGTTCTTAATAAAGTGTGTAGTGTGTCTCTGTGTGTAATGTACTTGTATATATACTTCCTGCAGATGGAAAGTGTGTGCGTGAGTGTCCTGATGGGTTTTATGGTGATGAGGACACCCAGGAGTGTGAGGAGTGTTATACAGGCTGCAAGACCTGCACAGGACCAGAGGAGGACGAGTGTGAAGCAGAACAGGAGAAGTGTCCTGATAAAACCTATCTTACTGGTGAGCCTCATACGCTGTTATCTTATAGCCACAATAAAAATCACCAAACTCCAGAAGGAGCTTTTATATTTTGCGGGGTTTTTTTTATTTATTTATTTATTTTTGCGATGAAACTCTAAAATGGTTAAGTTTCTGGTTAATTGATCAGATTTCAAGCCCCAACAACTCCGCTGGGTTCAAATCTCTTAACCCTCTCTGCTCCAGAAGTGCTGCATCATGTCTAACCTCTAAAGTTGGGATATGTGTAGAAAGACTTTCACTGTTCTGTCATGTATATGTGACAATAATAAAGTCTTCTTCTATGCAATTATTTTCTATGAGAGCTGTACTCATGCTCCATGCCTGTAAATCGAATAGGCCTTTGACTGAATGTGGGTTGTGATGACATCATCCCAAAGCTGACAAAAATAAAATCCACATTTGAAGCTCTTCATGAGGGGCACGGTGGCTTTGTGGTTAGCACGTTCGCCTCACACCTCCAGGGTTGGGGGTTCGATTCCTGCCTCCGCCTTGTGTATGTGGAGTTTGCATGTTCTCCCCGTGCCTCGGGGGTTTCCTCCGGGTACTCCGGTTTCCTCCCCCGGTCCAAAGACATGCATGGTAGGCTGATTGGCATCTCTGGAAAATTGTCCGTAGTGAGTGTGTGTGTGTGAGTGAATGAGAGTGTGTGTGTGTTTGCCCTGTGATGGGTTGGCACTCCGTCCAGGGTGTATCCTGCCTCGATGCCCGATGACGCCTGAGATATGCACAGGCTCCCCGTGACCCGAGAAGTTCGGATAAGCGGTAGAAAATGAATGAATGAATGAATCTCCATTTCTGTGACCCTCAAAGACTGAATATTTGTCACACAGTTAATAGAAGTCCAGGATGCCAGGATTCTTTTCCAGATCCAGACTAGAACACTACATTTGAACTAACAGCTATGTCAACTTTTGTGTGAACCTTCTTAATGTTCTGTTGTTCAGATGAAGGAGAATGTAAGGCGTGCCATTCGTCATGTGAGGTGTGCTGGGGGCCGCTAAAGAATCAGTGCACTTCCTGCATCACAGGTCTGACCTTTATCTTTAAATGATTTTAACATCACTGTCAATTTATTAATACATTATACCTTAAAGGAACTCGCCAACATTTTGAAATCTTTATATCTGGGATTTGTATATATTTCCATCTACAATGGACATTTAAGCATCAATAACTTACATCACTTACATTTTTACTGCTTTTACTTACAGTTTGTTTTCTCTTTTGAACAAAATAACTCATTTTTTCATTTTACAGAGAAACCAGAATTAGTTTTCTCTGTATTACAATCAGTATTACTATTATATTTAGTATTCGTATAAATTATTAGTATTATTATAATCAGGGGCGGTTCTAGTACTAAATAAAGTGTAAATAAAATGTAGGACGCGTCGTCGATTATCAGTTTGATCCAAGAACGATTTTTTTTTTTTACTTTGCTTTTATGCGCATGCGTTGTAGTCTTTCAAAAGTGCATCATCAGCTGTCTGCTTTATTTGAACGGAGAAGCACAGGTACGCGCAGCGTGCACGCGCAGTCAGAGCTGGAGGCGTTTATCTATAACGTTAATCGGCGGAAAGCCGCAAATACGGCAACCAAAAGCAGTGAAATGTCACTATTCTTATTACCAGAGTTGTAGCACAAACAAAATATTAACGCAAACAATCCATTCAATACTAAATAAAAATAACATTTATTGATTTGGTCTTTGTCTTGTGAATATTTATTTTATTAATGACTGCATTCATTGGACAGACTGTTTGTAGAGAATGCACACATACATGAACTTCATTACATCATGCATAAAATTTTGGTGTCCACTTTTGCCATTTTAAAATAATACCATAACTTTTGGCTTACTATGTAGTCATATAATATATAATATAAAACTCTTCTTGTTTTAAATTCTCACTGAGGGCTAAAACCCCCTAAAGAGCCGACCCTGATTACAATTAGTATTACTGAAGATTACAAAGCACTGACACTGGAGACTCCTTCCTTTACGGTTTAATAAATATCTCCTTTAAGAAAGCTTCTCCATATCAACAGCTAGATTTTATTTCCGCTGTGTAAGTCGTTCATACAGAAACAATAACATATTGAACGACAGAATTAATATACACCTGTGATTTGACGTAAACAGAACTACTTTCGGAGCAAGAAGATAAACACTTTGACCGATCGGATTCAAGAATTCAGCATTGCTGTAGAATAAGTTTACTATTCCAGCATTAAAGCAATACAGGAAAAGCAGTTCCAGTTATTTCTGCTTTCCCGAATGTTTCACGGTGTACACGATCCATCAAACACACACAACTATACATCCAAGTGCATCAAGTAGTTTTCTCTGAAACCTGAATGTATAGAGGTCCAGAAACATATAGCAAGATATTAAAAATGTTGTCTGTGGTAATCAGGTACAAGTGAACCCAAGCGTATTCCTTTAATGACTTGTGCTTCTTCATCTTTTTTGATTTTAATTTAGTCATAGCTAATGTCCCAAACGCTAGCTAGATTTAAGCTAGCAGACTTCGATGGGTCAGTGGAAGGATTATCATCTAAGCAGGAAAATTGTGTGTGTGTTTCAGGACGGTATATGACTACTGATCAGCAGTGTGTGACTCGGTGTCCAGCCGGAAGCTTTGGCAGTAAGGAGAGCTGGCAGTGTGAGGTGTGTCCTCAGGGTTGCTCCCAGTGCCAAGATGAGAAACGCTGCACTCGCTGCTTGTCTACACGCAAGAGCACCCTCTACCTGCAGAACGGACAGTGTGTGCGCCAGTGCTCCAGGTTCAAAGCATTTGATATTTGAAACCGTGTGTGTGAGAAATGCACATTGATACACACGATTTGGAATTGAGACTTAGGATTTAGGTTCCTTTGGCCCACATTCATACTATAAGTGTGTGTGTGTGTGTGTTTGTTTCTTTTACCAGAGGCAGCTACCCTGCAGGAGCAGTGTGTAAGGGCTGTACACCAGGTTGTGCATCGTGTGAGCAAAGTGCCACAAACTGTCTGAGCTGTCAGCAGCCGTTAGTGCTTCACAACCACCAGTGCGTGAAAGAGTGTCCTCGTGCACACACACTCCGGGGAAACGAGTGTATGCCTTGTCCAGAGGGGTGTCTCCTGTGTGCTAAGGAAGGCCAGTGTACAAGTAAGGAACAGATACACAGTGGAGTTATGAGTTGTCTGTATTTCTTTATTGCCAAATTGTTAAATTGAAGATTTCTCTTTTTTTTTCTCACCACCTCCAGAGTGTGAAAAGACTTTTCTACATGAGGCGGCCTGCGTGTCTGCATGTCCTGGAGGTTTTTATGAAGATATGGAGGAAGGTGTGTGTGAGCGTTGTCACCCAGACTGTGAGCTCTGTCAAGGGCCAGGATCTGACCAGTGTGACTCCTGCGCCGATCCTGACAGCACCCTGAGCAGCGGGACGTGTGTGTTAGCCTGTCCCTCACAAACTTACAGAGACAGCAGGTCTGAGGAGTGTATGGGTGAGTATAAACAGACAGAGCGGTAACTACTGTATAATGTCCTGATTAAAGACAAGACGCTTAGTGAAATTCTATAACAACAAGTAAAAGTCTTTATTCATTTGATTAAAGCATATGATCCTTTTTATCCAGTTATAGTTACATTTAATGTTGTGAAGCACTTTTATCGTCGCTGGTGTTGTTCAGTGTGTCACAGCACCTGCCAGACCTGCTCTGGTCCACTGGATACAGACTGCACCAGCTGCCCCAAGGACCTAAGAACAGACATGCATGGACGCTGTGCCACGCCCACCAGTTGCCCTTCACACCATTACAGTGATCGTGATGGCGCATGCCATCTTTGTCACAAACACTGCCATCAGTGCTCCGGCCCGAACCACAGCCAGTGTCTCAGCTGCTACCCGAACCACCACCTTATGAGTGAGTCTGTAAATGAGTGTCAAAAATAAACCACAGCTTTAGATGTAATGATTAACCTCGTGTTTGGTTAATGGTCAAAATTCTGAACTTTAAAACCTGCTCTAAAAGTTCTTTGTAGAAAGAAAGACCTCTGGGAAAGACTCCAGGTTTCATGCAACCCAGTGTAGGATAAGCACTAAAGAAAATGGATGGATGGATGGATGGATGGATGAGTGGATGGATGAATAGACGGATGGAAGGATGGGTGGGTGGATGGATGGACGGTTTGATTGGTGGATGGATGGGTGGATGGATGGATAGATGGATGGATGGATGGATGGATGGATGGATGAATAGACAGATGGAAGGATGGGTGGATGGATGGACAGATGGATGGATGGATGGATAGACAGATGGAAGGATGGGTGGATGGATGGACAGATGGATGGATGGATGGATGGATGGATGGATGGATGGATGGATGGATAGACAGATGGAAGGATGGGTGGATGGATGGATGGATAGATGGACAGACAGATGGATGGATAGACGGATGGATGGAAGATTAGATGTTCCTTTCTGCTACACTGCTAACAGACACCTCATGTTGTGTATCTACAGACGCTTCCTGTGTGAACGAGTGTCCCACAGGTTTCTTCAGTGGAATGACTCAGAGATGTGAGCCATGCCACCCAAACTGTGTGAGCTGCTCAGGGCGCCACAGCCACGAGTGCCTGAGCTGCAGAGCTCATCTGTATCGAGAGGGCAAGGAGTGTGTGGAGACCTGCAGGCCTGGGTAAACACAACCTTACACACACACCACACTGAGCACATCATTCTATTTTATCACATGTATTATAAATTCTACAAATTTTTAAAAATGAACATTACTTGAATGATTAAATACTTCTCACAGATGCACACAGACCCACATACATTAACACACACACACACACCCATGTCTGTTTGTTAAAGCCACTACGCAGACAAAGACTCACAGGTGTGTGAGCAGTGTGAGCCGAGCTGTGCAGAGTGTACGCAAGCCGAAGGGTGTGTGAGTTGCAGAGAAGGGCTGCTGTTTGTAAAGAAACAGAGCCGGTGTGTGTCCTCCTGTCCACCTCAACACTACCATGACACAATCCACAGCACCTGTGAGCCTTGCCACGCCACCTGCAGGACATGCACAGGTACGGCTCTTAGAGGTTGAGAAAGAGTCAATGGAGCAAGTGATAACTGGTCTATCTTAAGGATCTATGTTTGGCTCATATATGTTGGTTGACATTTTAAAAAAAAAATTGTATTCAATTTTCTCCATATTTAGTCATTTGGCACTTCCCACCCACTAGCTAGTTCTCTCCCGTTACATGCTACCTCTGAGATATATGAATTTAGCAAGTTGCTTTTTTTGTACATAGGCATAAAGAATCCCATGATTGGTTAGTTCCAATCTGATTGACAGGTGAGAGAGTACAACAACAGAGCATAGCTAGTGTGGCATATTTCTGAGAGTCTTAGCCATCAATAGCTGGGGTATCATTAGAACACATAATTTTTTGGGCCAGGGGGCATGGTGGCTTAGTGGTTAGCACGTTTGCCTCACACCTCCAGGGTTGGGGGTTCGATTCCCGCCTCCACCTTGTGTGTGTGGAGTTTGCATGTTCTCCCCGTGCCTCGGGGGTTTCCTCCGGGTACTCCGGTTTCCTCCCCCGATCCAAAGACATGCATGGTAGGTTGATTGGCATCTCTGGAAAATTGTCCGTAGTGTGTGAGTGAATGAATAAGTGTGTGTGTGCCCTGTGATGGGTTGGCACTCTGTCCAGGGTGTATCCTGCCTCGATGCCCGATGACGCCTGAGATAGACACAGGCTCCCCGTGACCCGAGAAGTTCAGATAAGCGGTAGAAGATGAATGAATGAATTTTTTTGGGCCAATTGGGAAAACAGTCTCGTTTTCTTGATGTTACATAAAACAATTCCGGCCACAACTTGATAGTTTCAGCAACAATAAGCCAAGATGGATGGTGATGGCCAAGATGACAAGAAGGTCCATCATGGGATGGTTTGCTTGGAGGTTGTTGTCCTTCCCAAATATAAGGTGAGCTCACAGTGTTGAGGCATTCTCGGATGGAAACGATAGGTATATCTTGGTGTCATCAGCAGAACTGGGCTAAGTACAGATCCTTAGGAAAAACACAAGAGTTTTCCCTAATGATTTTTTTTAGTAATTCTTGTTTTGGTCATTTCTTCTTGTAAAGAGTTTTATCTTGAATACTTGATAGGTAAAGGGGTGAAAGACTGCAGCTCATGTCATCTAGGAGACTCGTTCTCTGAGGGTACCTGTGATTCGCTCTGTGCCGTGGGGGAGTACTTCGTATCTGAGGTACCGATTCAGAGATATACCAGTTAATATTTTCAGTGCTAACTCCACCTACTTGCTATAATGCTAACGGTTGACAAATTAAAGGAAAAGACAATAAAAAGTGAAATAAGTTGCCAAAATAGTTTTAGAGCACCTTGCAGTATCTCAGATTCAGCAAATCTGAGATAAGAGAATTATGTGCAGGAGGAAAAAAAAACTTTTAAAAGATAGAAAGGTTTCATCATGGGATAAAGAAGACGTCCGATTTACTGTACTGTTTGATACTGTTGCTGTAAAACCAGATTCACACCTATGTGAGCAAAAATAAGTGCCCCCTACATCATAACACAGCTGCTATTTCCCTTTAATTTGTCATGTATATACTATGTATTTTCTCTGGTTTTGTTCCAGTTCATTTTGGTGACTTTTTTTTTTTTGCTGATTTAATCCTTTCCAGCTGGAGAAGTATTTCAATTGTAAACCCTGTGATCAGCCATGTTTGGCATGTCAAGGACCTGGTCCATACAACTGCACCGCCTGCCAGCCACAGTTCATCCTAGCCGCCGGGGGACGCTGTCTGCCTTGCTGTAGAGTCCAGGATGCAGGAGAGAAAGACACCTTGGAAGAGCAAGAGGAGTGCTGTAACTGTACACAGACCAGGGGTATATTATTACTGCTCAGTCGTGTCCCGTGGTCCTAGACTCCATTTTATTTGGAATTACTTTTAAGTAGCATAAAAAAAACTTGTAAAGTGTACAGATGATCCAGTGGGTGGAGCTTACATTAGGAACATCATTCTGACCTTCTAGCTAATGTCAATCCTCAAAGTTGGGCACATAAAAAAGTCAAAGTTTAAGTCTGGAAATTTCTGATATTGAGCAATTTTAGGTTAACCGGAAAAATATTTACTGCTGTTCACTCAGCAACAAATGAGTCTTTAGAACTCTACAAACCAATGGAGCTTCAAGCCATGTGATTGTCGTGGCTAAAAATGGATGGTTTCGCTGTAGCTTTTAAAAAAAATTTTGGAACGTAAATTTGTTCACATGAATCTTCTGTAATTTCTAAATTAAATTTAAAATTGCAATCGCCTTTGAATATCAAAGCTTAACTGTATGAATGAGGAGGTTGTTTGCTATCACTGTAGGACTGGAGACAGAAAATCAAGAGACGACGGACTGCTTGCGCGGCAGTTATATTGGGAATCCCAAAGTATGCGCCTGTGCTAGCTATCTGAAACGAATAGCCTTGTTTTTATTTTTAGTATTGATGAAATATTCATCACAAATGCATAAAAACTTCTTATAGTTATTTACTGACAAAGTGGTGCCGTTTCCCATCCCGTTTTCCTCCATGTTTATTTTTTAAAATTAAAATTGCTAGTCGGATCCTTAGTAGGTCTCTAGTACAGTAACCTGTTTAGTCATTGGGTGTTTTCTGTCTTTCAAGGTGAGTGTGTCCTCAGCACAAACTACGCTTTCCGCAACCATAAGGAACCGGAGCACACAGGCAACATCTTCATCTTTGTCACCACTTCCATCCTGCTAGCCCTGGGTCTCGGTGCTATAGTCGTGTTCATCGCACGCTCCTTCGCCAAGCGTCCGGCCCCTGAAACCGCTGTTGCTCGTGGTTATGAAAAACTAGGCAACAGCGGTGGACGGGACATTTTCCGCGGAGGTACGACATCATCCTCATCGACGTCAACCAGGCAAGCGGGAGGCTCCGGGTCTGGCTACGGGTGTTTACACGAGGAGCAGCTGGTGGACCTGCGTGACAAGCGGACGGGTCAGAACGACGACGATGATGACGAAGACGACGATGACGAAGATATCGTGTACATGGGTCAGGATGGTACGGTGTACCGCAAGTTCCGCTATGGGCAGCTGGCTGAGGACCAGGACGATCAGCTGGAGTACGACGACGAGAGCTATAATTTCAAATAACCAGCAGCACATAATAAATTATATAAAATGCTACATTTTGGACGGAGACAATAAAAGCATGGATTATAGAAGTCAATGGATGGCTGTGTAGCTTAACATGATTAAATAAGATAATGTATTTAATTATGTCTTTAAACACACAAATCAGGTAACAACGACTGAGTACAGTTTACTAGCAGTTTGGCAAAAGGTACCATTGAATTAACCCTCATTAATCTCTAATGTATTGCATTTAGTTTACATTTGACTGAAAAATATACAAATTTACCGCTTTTTTGTTTTCTGGAAACCAAGTAAACAGAACCATAAACCTTTAAAACTTTTAATTGCGTTATTTTGTGCATGTACGTGGTGATTAAGTTGCCATTTCCTCGGTAGGTCCGTTGCCTTGGTTTTCTGTCATGGTTTCTGTTGTGGACGTGTTGTTGTGGTCTTATCTGTAATGATTTGCTGAAATAAAACATAAAAACAGACCAAAAAAGAAAGAAAGAAGATGTACATTCTACAGACAAGGGAAGAAATCTGCCCAAAGACAAATAAATGTAATTTATAGCAACAAAAAAGTGTCTAATAGTAAAAAAAAATTATTCTTCTTTATCATTAGTATTATATTAGTTCAGAGGTTTGCACAACCACAGCGTGTTAAACTGCCACATTGTCTCATAGCTGCAATTATTTGTCCCTGCCGTTAAAACGATCTCTTTCTATTTCCAAAACAGTTTCTCGATTTTATTCATTTATGTCGATGCATCTATCAGATATAGAAGTTATGCTGCCTTTTACAAATCACCGTCGTACCAAAACCAAAACATTCTTCTTAAAAAAATAAATAATAATAATTATTATATATAAATAAAAAATTTGAGAAAAAATCTAACAACAAAAAAATACAACCATGTTTTTATTTGTTTGTTTGTTTTTTTTAAAGAAAAGTGTTTAGGTTTTGGTATGACCATGATTTAAAAACTATAAATTTTTAAATTAAGATTATTTATTTATTTGTTTGTTTGTTTGTTTATTTGTTTATTATTATTAATAATATTAATATTATTATTATGATAAATATATGCATCTCATATTTAATTATTAGTAGTATTGTTTGTTTGTTTATTTATTTAGCTATTTATTTGCTTAATATTTGCTTAATGTCTGGCGTAATTCTAAGTTCAATTAAAACATACATAAAAATAATAATTATATTTTTATTTATAATATAAATATTTATTCAGATAAATATTGGTAGATAATACACAACAAGTAGATGTCATTTTTCCATTTTTTTCCGCTTTAAAAATCACAAGGAGTGCAAACTCTACATGAAAAGAAATTTTCAAAAATAAAATAAAACTTAAAGAAATATAACCAACAAAAAAAATGAACACTTCAGAATTAGATTAGAGGTAAATTTATTGATGTGATCTGCATTATTTTACAAGGCCTCTGGGTCTATATATATTAACTTTATTCCAAATGACCACATTTTTACTACATTAACAGCTATGAGACATGCAGTGACATGCCTTCACCCGCACACACACACACACACACACACACACACACACACACACACACACACACACACACACCACAGAGATATGGATATTGTGCTTTGCAGCTGCACTGTCCTTTGTCCGTCTATGAGGTCATTTCCTGTTTACAGCAACCTGAGAGACCTAACAGCACACAAACGCACAACCGAAACACAATCACACCTACAAACAACTCGCACACGTTCACGCTCACAGACAACAACTACATGTCGGTACAGAATGTAGACACAGGAGCTACATGGAGAGACGCTTTAGAAATCCGTATCTGCATGCCGGGAGGATTTATTCAGTGTTGTATGTTTATGCATATATATATAGATATATATTTCTCATATCAAACACTGTGAATGAAAACACACACATACACTGAGGTTTTCAGGGCTCACTTTGAGCTGTTTTTTTACACACTACAGGCTAGAAGACCAGGTGAACAGATCAGTAACATGATACACAGATTTCATATCCAGATGAATCGTTTATCATCCGATGAGTAGTTTAACAACAGCAAATATAAAAACATTTCGAATTGAATTTATTTAGTCTTGATTTTTGTGCGTTTGTTTAAATTTGATACGATCTGAATATTTAACTAAAGCACAAGCTCCTCATTCTGAATCCTACCAAACATCAGCCTTCACAGAGTCCAGTCGCTTCTAACCGTTGGACAAATGTTATTGCCTTGTCTGGGGTCTGATCTTTTATCTACAGTATCTAGCCGTCTGCGTGTCTGTCTGTCTGTGTGTCTGTCTGTCTAGACCGGATAAAAGTCTGCTGTGGAGGCTTAACAAGTGCTGATGTATAACCTCACGTTATTCCAAGGATCTTTTTTTTTTTTTTGCAGTTCATAACATTAAATTCTACAAAGAGATAAAAGTCTATTTAAGCGTTTCCGCTAAAAAACATTTCCAACGTTCAGGATTCCCGTGTGAGGATACACTGAGGTGTTGTTCTTATTCTACTACATGATCATGTTGTGTATGTGTGTATCAGCATGAGGATGATGTTAGGATAAAAATGATATTATTGCTGCTCATGCATTCAGAAAAGAAAAGAAAAGAAAAGAAAATGGAAGGCATATCACGAGAAGACATTACGATGTCCGTCTGAGAGATGATCGGATGATTCTGTGACTGGTCAGTGCTGGAAACCAGTTCATGAGATCAGCAGCACTTTCTGAGGATGTGTGTTAGGACAGTAGATATTGAAGGGGTAGAGTCCAACTTTATCTCAATTATTATCACACACACACACACACATACACACACATACACACACACATACAAACACACACGCATACACAGGCCATGCATTCCTTCATTGCGTCCTTGTATTAGGAACTGCTTGCACTTTGTTGAGCTCTGAAAAAATCAAAAAACGAAGTGGAATATTGTTAGAGACACATAAATGTGCAAAAATAATAACGCTCTCGAATAAAAGACTCACGTTGGCTGTGGCACGTCAGGTCCCTGGAGGAAGCTGTTGATTCTAAAGAAGGAAGTTTTAACAGGAGTTTCATTATGATTGAATTCTGAATGACGTTCAATACAACGGTTACGATGAAATCCAGATCTAGATCTAGAGGAATTCACCCGAATAAGAGGTTTCAAATGAGCGTTAAATCAATCATTCATTCATTTTCTACCGCTTATCCGAACTTCTCGGGTCACGGGGAGCCTGTGCCTCTCTCATGCGTCATCGGGCATGATACACCCTGGACGGAGTGCCAACCCATCACAGGGCACACACACACTCTCATTCACTCACACACTACGGACAATTTTCCAGAGATGCCAATCAACCTACCATGCATGTCTTTGGACCGGGGAGGAAACCGGAGTACCCGGAGGAAACCCCCGAGGCACGAGGAGAACATGCAAACTCCACACACACAGGAGGCGGGAATCGAACCCCCAACCCTGGAGGTGTGAGGCGAATGTGCTAACCACTAAGCCAACGTGCCCCCCCAGCGTTAATGATACAGATTGGTGTAATAAGCTTCATGATAGATGGCTGAGATACACTTACTGTAGCTGTCAGAAAAATCACAGTTTTTAACTTAAATCAAATGAAAATAAAAACCTCGTGATGTCCAAACTCACTTCGAGTTCTCTCCTGCTTCCTGTAACTCCTCGTCGAGTCTGCGGTGGAAAAAAAAACAGAAAAGAAAAGAAATGGGTTGGAAAATCAGTGGAAAAAGATCTCAGGAGCTACGTTTACCCTTCACATGATCCCAAAAGATAGAACGTGAGACGTGTAACAACAGCCCAGAAACCATTTGAGCATGTAAAAGGAAATCGTGAGCCACATCCACAATAGTCCTAAAGCATGAATATTAAATAACACACGTAAAATATAACACTGAGCTCATTTATAACAGAATCTACTCACTCACAGTATGTTACTTCTAACTGTCTCAGTCAGGCGTTCAGTAAAACCATACACTACTGTGAAATATCTATATATATATATATACATATATACCAAATATAAACTGTAGCTTTGTTTAGTTGACTTCTTTTTGAGCTCTAAGAATTTTTCATTCATTTATTTATTTATTTGTTTGTTTGTTTGTTTGTTTGTTTTAAATCACACTGTAAACACACTGTATAATCAATCAGTTGGCATGTTGTGTATAGACATGTAATGAAGTATATCTGATAAGTTCCAAAATTAAAAGCCAAATAATTATATCAACAACAAAAAAATCACATCTCAACAAATGTGGGCAAAAATCAACAGAAAAAACAAAAACAAATGGCGTAAGGTAATTACAGTAATTCTTAAAAACATAAGTACAAATCTGAACCCTGTTTGTCAGACGATGTCAGAGACAAAAATATGAGTGAGATATAACAAAAAAAAACAGCACTCGTTAGCACTCGTTTCAGCTCATTAGCACCTGCTACCATGGAAACCAGATTGTCAGGGCTCATGGATAATTCTCAGGAACACGCCGACACCTCAAGACGGCCTCCAAGACTTTACGCTGTTTCTGTTTATGTACAGTAGATCATTCGCCACACAAAAAAGAATTCACACCGAGTGCCATATTGTCGAGTGTCAGGTTTGCACACCCTTAAGTCAAAAGGAAGTAGACAGAGACGTAGATCACAGATCTTACTTCATCATCATGCGCAAGGACGCTGCAAATTTGTATCCTGAGATCATTCGTTTGCCCACCCTTCAACCTCCAACCTCTTTTTTTGAATCCTCTGTGCAGACTTTCGCTCCTCTTCCCCACAGCCCACCCTCCCATCTCGACATGTTCTGAAGACAGAGAAGGTGCAGATTAAATTTATTTAGAATCCGACCTCGATTTTACGTTTTTAGATCTTATTGTAAGATAAAAGCACCACCACTTTACACCCACCACCAACTTGTCGATGTTTCCGTTCAAAAAACCATGACGGGCGCAAACCATTGCACTCGACTGTATGTAAACAAGTGCAAAAGACAAAACGGTCTTAAAAAATGGAGTAAATAGAACAGATATTAATTCATAATACTTCAAATTGAACTGAACAAGCTTTTAGACCAGTTATACCACAGCGTGGATCACAACAGTGGTTCTGAGCCACAACTTCTATAATAACGCGCTCTCTCTAATAGATCGGCGTTTCTATAGTAACCGCACTTGTACACAAGATCTTGTTCGGCACATGCTTCATATAATCCAAGACAAAATTGAAAGATTTACAAATATGATCGTCGATATAATGAAGCGACAGAATCAGTAAGAGCTGTTTATAGGCAACATTTATGGAAGGAGTCTCTAATGTCAGTGCTTTGTATGTTTTCTAGCACAAAGGAAATTCTGCTTTCTGGTTTCTTGGTACCACTTTAGACAAGTTACGTTCTTTATCTTATTAAATTTGAGAAAAATAAATCTTCGGTATGCTTTATAGCCATTTTGGAGTGAATGTGTGAAGGTAAATTATCAGCAAATACAAAAGCAGCTTGCTAATTTACAAAGCTAGTTTATAAAACATAAAATTGTAGCTACTCAATCACTTTCACTCATTTTCTACCGCTTATCCGAACTACCTCGGGTCACGGGGAGCCTGTGCCTGGGATCTCAGGCGTCATCGGGCATCGAGGCAGGATACACCCTGGATGGAGTGCCAACCCATAGCAGGGCGCACACACACACACACACACTCTCATTCACTCACTACAGACAATTTTCCAGAGATGCCAATCAACCTACCATGTCTTTGGACCGGGGGAGGAAACCGGAGTACCCGGAGTAAACACAGAGGCACGAAGAGAGCATGCAAACTACACACACACAAGGCGGAGGTGGGAATCGAACCCCCAACCTTGGAGGTGTGAGGCGAACATGCTAACCACTAAGCCACCATGCCCCCCTGAAATCGTAGTTAATTAAACTAATTTATCTAGCTAGCTAATTGATAAAAATCATTTACAGAAATTCAAATAATCAGCTAGATAATTCAACTTATTGCAATAAAGATTAAAGATATTTCTTAAAATAATTCACATGAAATGCTAGTTAGCAAACGCTGCTATATTTATATTTAATTAAGTGATTATAATGTTGGTCTGTTTGGTGAACGTTCTGTAACTTTATATGTAACTATAAAAACGTTTAAAAATGTCACGTCATTCGGGAACAAATAAAAATTTAATGGTCTGAAAATCGCTGTGGTATAAGAGGAATAAAATACAGTAACAATAATTCTGTTAGAGGAAATTAATCCACTATCACAGCACCCTGGTGTGGATTATTTTCCTATTACAGCATGGCCCGTCATGTGTTGTTTTTTGCATTGAGTTCAATATAAATTCTGACTTACTTGATGATGCATTCAGGAATATGGACATATTCCATAGGGATGAGCTCTTCCAGCTCTGCTAAACTGTTCACATACTTAATCTTACTGCTGAACTTTGAACTGTAGGGAGTAAACAAAAATAAATGTCAAGCCCCAAGGAATAAATACAAATTATTTTAGAAATATTATTCCTTAATCTCTGGTTCCTGTAAATGTTTTTTTACCTGATAAAGGGTCTGGTGATGGCCAGGATAGTCCTGATAAACCAGGAAGGATGAACAATAATAAAAGATTTCAGGTTCTTTCGAAGCCTGAAAAGCAGATTTCAGAGACAGATTTTAAAGATTTATTTGTTTAACCAAACATGTACGGTACGTATGATTCTGTGCTATAAATCGTCAGCTACCTCCTGTCGATCATCTGGTAGCACCTCTTCAGCCAACCGAGGCCAGGCGTCCTCCTGTGAGGCGTGGCCCCGTTCAGATATACGATCATGTAGTCCTCCGCTACCATCAGCTCCAACGTGCTGATCACATACCTAGCATTAGAATAGCATTAATAGTACAGCTACAGAAAAACAGTGAAAGTAAATGAATAGATTAATGATACAACTCACAGAAAGAGGTTCTCCATTATTTCATGATAGTCCTCGCTATCGCTGTCCGGAAGGAAGCAAGCGGCAAATACAATGATGGCATTCGTGCCGTTTCCGTAGTAGCCTTTTAAAGAAGAGAAAGCGCCGTTATAAAACATGCCATCGTACATAAGCAATAAATTGCATCTGCAGTCTCCAGCCGAAAGGTTCCTGCAGGGATGGAAAATGTAACGAAGTAAACGAATTTCAGAATCGTGCACAGTTAAAACTAGGGATGAGAAGAAAACATAAACGTTTCCAGACCTACATGTAAATTTACTCAGTTATTCAAGAGTGAAAAGGTGTTTTAACTGATGAAAAGCTGACCACAGGTCTCACACATGGTCCTTAACCCTGAGTTGCTAGATTATAGAGCAATCAATCAGGAGAGAAATATTCTGCTAACTCAAAACAAGTTAAAACTTGACGAAACCAGCTTGAAACAAAACTAGCTAGAAATGTTCAGATTAATCAATGTACCTAGCTAGCTAATTTAACAAACCAAGTTACAAAACCTAACGAACCAAACTCTTACTATATAGCTACAGTAATTTAGCAAGTTAGTTTACAAAACTTCAGAAGCTAGCTAATTTAGATAATAAACTAATTCACATAATGTACTACTTAGCTAATTAAAGAGGCTCACTTTCAAAACAACAAGCTAGCTATTTGAACAATTGTAAAACGTGATCGGCTTATTAGATTGAATGAACTTGAATACAAAACTTACTCAAAAAAACATCAAATTTAAGGTAACTTATTTTTTTTATATTCTTATATTTAAAGTAACTTATCATCATTTAATATTGAGTAAGGGAAAGAAGAGAAACAAAATCTCAAGCTGTTTGTAATTAATACTTGATTGGTACTTGATGTCGCTTTCATTGTTAAAATGAAAAAGTCCTGATATTTCAGTAATAATTGAGAAAAGAAGAAGATTTAAAAATAGTAATTAAGTACAGTAATGTAATAAACTTCTCAGTATCTCCCCGGGCTTTTACTTTTTACTCTCTTGTAGTACAGATTCACTTCCTTTATAAGCAAGGTTTCAGTCCAGAGCACTAGATACGATGACGACTATCAGATTACGACCACATCCCGTTTTTCATGAGGTGACCTGTTTGGCTACAAAAGCGTGGGTGCTCTCAGACTGTATACCTCCATGGGAGATGACTTTTTGGTAGGGTTCAATACACTTCATGTTGATGCGGTGCTCCTGTTCGCCGATGATAACAGTCCTCCAAAGTTTGGAGTCCTGTCGGTCCTCCTCAGAGGTGTAGGTAGGGATGGGTTCAGACTCTTCCTTCACTGGGGCTCTCTGGGATTCCTGAGGCTCTGAATAGAATATGTTCAGAAGTTTAGACCTTAGATAGGAAGGTCAGTGGATCAAGGGTCAAGACTGGATACCGAAAAGGATTAGCTGAGATCAAATGAAGGACTAAGGCATAATTAACAAGGTTAAGGTCAAGTCAAGATCGAGACTAAAAATCATCAAAACATTTTCATCTTTTGTTCCTTGGCAATATTTTCCTCAAAGGAACTATTTATAAACAAGACCAAATCAGGTCCAATGGTACAACTATCAAGTCTAAGTCAGTAAAAATTACATCACTGTTGATGATTAGAGTCAGTGTAGAATTATTTGCACTATTCATGTATTATACATACACTACATATTGTGTACAAACACACACACACACACACACACACACACACACACACACACACACACACACACACACACACACACACACACACACACACACACACACACACACACTGCTGCTTTGCAGAAACCTGTATAGATTCTTGCACCACTCCATTTTGGACCAATACAGAACATTTTATAGTTTATTTTTAATGGGTTTTTCTTATGGTTTCTTTGGTTTTTCTTAATTTGCACTCAAGGTTATAAATAACGTCCCGATCCACAGACTGAGCTGGTATGTTTTTTCTTTTTGAGTCCATTTGTGTTGATTTGGATGGATGATCAATACCCCTTAACCTTAAGCAGATGCAATGAGGATTGGAGCTAAAAAATGATCCCACTGGTAGCAGAAGCTTAACACAAGTTCCTGGACTATTACTGTAAATTCGAGCACATCTAAGTGTTGTTTTACTTTTTATCTCACCTTCCCAGTCCAACTCATGATCAGTGTAGTCCAGGATGTCAGCCTCGTCAGGTGTGTCCAAATCGTCCACGTTAATGTCCAAGTCATCAGGCGTGTCAAACAGGTCGTCTTCGCTTTGATCTAACGAGAGGCTGATCCGAGGGGCTGAGAGCTTTTTCCTCTGAGAGCCGCCTTCATCGCCCTTCAGTGGCAGAGTAGTGGGAGGAGCTACAAGGTCAGAGGGGAATTTGACTGCATTAAATATTCTATATAAATATATAATCGTGCTGATTTTAGTCCAGCTATAACATGAGGGTTGTAGGTTTTTCACACCTAAGAGTTCATGGAAATGAAAATAAATAAATAAATAAATAAATAAATAAATAAATAAATAAATAAACAAAGACAAACAAACAAACAAACAAAAATAAATAGATAGATAGATAGATAGATAGATAGATAGATAGATAGATAGATAGATAGATAGATAGATAGATAGATAGATAACATTAGTAATAATTGTGGCTTGTTTGATTAGCAACAAAGAATGAACTAGTGGTGTAAGACCATGATGGAAGACTGACCTGGTCTGCCTTCTGTCCCATCAGAGCTCATCTTGTGTTCAGGAGGCTGCTCCATCCCCTCATTACCGGGGGACAGAGAGGACGGGGATCTGCAGGATCACACACAAACACGGATGTATAGTTGAATCTGTAACAGTCTAATGTTTTGTTGTGTATGTGTTCACTTTCAGAATCAGGGTAATCATTATCATTCCATCTACTCGATTCTCAATTCTGCTTTATCGATTGTCCATAACAAGATGTATATTAATATTCTCCTTCTAAAATGTTATTCTTTGTATAGTAACAACTTACAACACAGAGTGGATGCTTATTTAACAGTGTATTGAACAGGACAAGCTGTGCTTTGAACTATTTTCCTCTAAAAAGTATAAAAAAAATATATTCATTGTGACTATAAGATAAGTAATCATAAGGATTTGATTCAGCCGTAGTAATAATAAGGCGTGGGTCATGTCCTAAGTGTGAGCATGATATTACTTTTATACAACACTTTATAAAACCAGAAATTAGTTGTTGTATTTTTTAAGGATATTTGTTTGTTTGTTTGTTTGTTTGTTTGTTTGTTTGTTTTTGAGAAGGTAATCCTGATATTTCAGGTATAATATGATCAAATATTTTTGTTTATCTTTTACCGCCATTAAAAAAAAAGTAGTTCCCAAAAGAACAGCATTATAAATCATTATGTGTTGCCATTGTAACAGTAAACTAACTGACATTTGACATGTGTAGTTTTAACAAACTATTGCAGTGAAATGAACCAGCATTATTACATTAAATGGAAGCAGTCTAACCACATCACCACATGTCCAATCAAAATAATAATCATTTTATATCAATATAACGGCTGTGTAACAGGCGTCTGTGACTAACAAACTTGAACATAACTATACACAGATAAGACTTTTTTGTGTATTGTGTCATTCTTTCTGTTTTTCATTAAAGGAGGAATAATTTTATGATTGTATGTTGTTTTATGATCATTTAATTGTTTATTTTGTCTGTTTATGATTTGTCTGTTAATTGTTTATTTTGTCTGTTTATGATTTGTCTGTTAATTGTTTATTTTGTCTGTTTATGATTTGTCTGTTAATTGTTTATTTTGTCTGTTTATGATTTGTCTGTTAATTGTTTATTTTGTCTGTTTATGATTTGTCTGTTAATTGTTTATTTTGTCTGTTTGTGATTTGTCTGTTAATTGTTTATTTTGTCTGTTTATGATTTGTCTGTTAATTGTTTATTTTGTCTGTTTGTGATTTGTCTGTTAATTGTTTATTTTGTCTGTTTATGATTTGTCTGTTAATTGTTTATTTTGTCTGTTTATGATTTGTCTGGTAATTGTTTATTTTGTCTGTTAATTGTTTATTTTGTCTGTTTATGATTTGTCTGGTAATTGTTTATTTTGTCTGTTAATTGTTTATTTTGTCTGTTTATGATTTATTTTGTCTGTTTGTGATTTGTCTGTTAATTGTTTATTTTGTCTGTTTATGATTTGTCTGTTAATTGTTTATTTTGTCTGTTTGTGATTTGTCTGTTGTTTATTTTGTCTGTTTATGATTTGTCTGTTAATTGTTTATTTTGTCTGTTTATGATTTGCCTGTTCATGGTTTGATCATTTAATTGTTTATTTTGTCTGTTTATGATTTGTCTGTTAATTGTTTATTTTGGCTGTTTATTTTATTTTGTCTGTTCCTTGTGATTTTATCTGGTCTGTTTAATGTTTGTTTTATTAAGTTTCATAAAAATGAACATTTTCAGACCATTATAACAGTCCAATAGACCTGTATTTTAAATCGATTGTATAAACAGTGCTAATGTAAGATGACTTTGAAGCTTGTAAGTATGCGAATATTTGGCAGCACAACACATTTTTTGTTCAGTTCATAATGTTCAGATGTAATGGCAAAAGGATTGGATCTGTCTCTGTTTGCTTTTTGGTTTAAAAAGTCACCACACACAAAATGGCAGGTTGTTTTGAGGCTCTAACATTCCAACTTTTGTTGACTTTTGAATTCGATGGGCTGAGGTAATTTTGAGGTAAGCTTGACTATGACCAGGCTCTTAAATCAAATCTCCGCCTCCTGTATATAGGCCATTGACTGTGTTAAGTATATAAATATCCACAATAGAACCGGAACATAGCAGAACCGGTTCTCCTGAAAACCAGTGACTCCGCAGATCACGTCACACTTTACAGACTGAAATGTGGTTATGAAGTTTACGAAGTGAGACGTACATCTCATAACAGAAGGCTTTCAGACAGCACCAAAAATAGATCAATTACAAAACAGAAACAGAAATTCTAGATCACCCAAAGGATTTCATTCAGGATTTCAGAATTCATCATTCCGTATGAATAAAAATAAAGACCCAAGACTAACAAAAGGGAAGTTACGTCAGCGGCTCATTTTCATCCCTCACTCCCCTCCTCCCTCGCTAGGATTTTCGTTTCTCTTCCAACTCAGCTTATACATGTACAAACACACACACACACACACACAGACAGACACACACAGTCAGAGGCAAATGCTTTAGCCGGATGCAAAATGCTTTAAATTTACATAACCAGATGATGGAAACCTTGTGAATAAACCCTTATATTCAGTAGTTCAACCAAATAAAATCAAATTATTAAACACACACATGCACAGGTACAGACATGATATTACATACACCCTACATGATGCTGACACTAAACCAACCTACACTACACACACACACATACACAGAACCGGTTCTCTGTAAACATCTGCCCCTCCCATGTCTCTGGTTTCTCTTTCAGCTCTTTATCTTTCAGAAAGACGTAAACACGACCCGTCTCTCTCTCACACTATCTCCGTCTATCTCTCTATGTCTATCTATCTCTTCATTCACTGCATCCACACACACCAGTCACTCACCACTGCTGATACACACTTCTCCTTTGCGTTCAATCTTTCAATCCCACACTGCTGCTCCAGGTTTCAGAGATCATCTGTGTGTGTGTGTGTGTGTGTGTGTGTGTGTGTGTGTGTGTATGTGTGTGTGTGTGTGAGAGAGAGAGAGAGAGAGAGAGAGAGAGAGAGAGAGAGAGAGAGAGAGAGAGAGAGAGAGAAAGGTTTCTGTGTTTCTCTTCGTTCCTCTGCGCAGCTACAAAGATGCTCAGCTCACCAACTGACAGCCTCCACCATTTTGTAGTCATGTGACCACTCCAGCATTAAATAAGAGCCTGAGGCTGCTCTCTGAGGCTGACACAGAAGAATGAGTGCAGCTCCAATAGCACTGAGCTTAAGCGTGCAGAGAAAAGAGGACAGGAGGAAGGGACACAAGGTGATTTGTATAAATAAGGGAGGAGCGATGAAACTGACTGCACAGGTGAAAAGAGATAAAAGCCTGTATAAGGAAGAAAGGGGTTGAGGTCTGAGTGTGATCACACGGCTGATCCCAAGAATAAAGAGCTCACACTTTATGAAAATCTTCCCTTTTTTTTATTTTATTTGTTTATTTCAGTGAAAAAAAAATGTCGAATAAAAAAATTTATATCTATTTTTTTCTTTAACTCTTTAGATTTTTGCTGTTTTGAAATTAAAGGTGTTCCTTTAAATTTAAAAGCTTTGTTAAAATAAAAAAAGAAAGAAATTTTGTAAATCTGACTTTTTGTGCTGTTTTGAATTTTTGACCTTTTAATTTAGTAAATCTAATATTTTGTGCTTTATTTGTTTAAATTAATTGTTTAAATGTTTAGCTTAAAATAAAATAAAATGACCTTTAGTGCCTTCAAAATGACCTTTAGTTTGAATTTCAATCGAATTCCATTGAGTTTATTTTCATTTTTAAAAGTAGAAAATTGGAATTGATATTAATATTTAATTCTCTTCAAAACATGAATTTAAATCTAAACTGTATTTGGAAAGTTCTGTTCCACAAACATTATAAATTTTGCACATCAAGTTTTTTTTTTTCTTCAGAACCACCGAAACCTACAACGTACAATAATGTGCAATTCTGTCAAAACTCTATACGTTAATCTACCCTGAATTATTAATTAAATAATTAATTAAATCTAGAAGCCTCTGTGGCTTAACTGAGGAAATTATTGTGTTTAAAATGGTTCTTTGTCCTTAATCACTCACTTTTTAAAAAAAAAAAAAAAAGATTACTATCCAAAGAACTCTTACGAACTTCTTTTTCTACAATATTAAAAAAAGTAGTTGAATATGCTTAATGGGTTATTTGGTTTTCCATACAGTGGAACCTTTAGCAGTTGTATCTTCTTCTTCTTTCAGCTTTTCCCTTCAGGGGTCGCCACAGCGAATCGTCTCTCTCCACCTATCCCTATCTTCTTCATCCTCAACACTTGCACCCACTAGCTTCATATCCTCGTTAATTACATCCATATACCTCCTCTTTGGCCTTCCTCTTTGCCTCCTGCCTGGCAGCTCCATGTCCAACATTCTCCTACCGATATACTCACTCTCCCTCCTCTGAACATGTCCAAACCATCTTAATCTGTCCTCACTAACTTTGTCCCCCAAACATCCAACACGAGCTGTCCCTCTGATGTTCTCGTTCCTAATACTGTCCAATCTTGTCCCTCCCAAAAAGAACCTTAACATCTTCAGCTCGGCTACGTCTAGCTCTGACTCCTGTCTCTTCTTCAGTGACACTGTCTCTAAACCATACAGCATGGCCGGTCTCACCCCGGTCCTGTACACCTTCCCCTTGATTCTCGCTGATATTTGCATATAGAACCATAAAACAGACCGGATTCTCCATGGAACTGTTTTGCAAAGCTTTGAAGCTTTAATTATTCGAAGAACACTTGATTAACTCTTAAAACATTCTCTACAAGTGTAACACAAATATTATCCCATAGAACACCATTTATTCTTGGCTTATAAGTTTAATATAATGCATTCATTTGGAAAACAGCTTCAAAAATCAACAAATCACACACTATATATCACACACACTCAGGAGACAACAGAGTAGCACCTGGAATCTTTTTGTATGATTTAAATGGAAATGAAAGTCATCCACAAGCCCATCACACTCCATGTGTTCTGTTATCACTCGTCATTCCCACAGAGTCTCACACTAACTGTACGATGATATCCTGACCAAACGATAAGTCTGAATGTGAAAGAAAGCTTTAAAAGTTCGGAGCGCTCTGTCAATGTTTAGTTCTCACCTTTTGAAATTCAGAAACTTGCTGAACAATCAGGAATAAAATGTTCCCGGCTGACCTCTCCCTTAAAGTCCAAAGGTCATCACTGTGACAACTAGTTATGTCTAAAAAAAACCAGAAAGACAATAAACAGACAGTAACACTGTGTAAAAATCCGCTAACGAGACCAAACGTAAAAATTGGACCACAAAGCTGAAAGAATAATAAATACAATGAAGAGGCTTTTTTCTCTTGTCATTAAATAGAAAACCATGATGTTCCTTCCATATTAAAACTGCAACACAAACAAACATGAACACAACAATGTAGAGTGTAAATGTCACAATTTATCATATCTGTAACAACAGCAATATTAATAAATATATGTGATATGTTGGTTTTTAATCCTTCTCACATTCTTCCTGTAAAATACAGATGAAATTTTAACCCTGACTAAATTCTAACACTTCTGTACCTGTACAATCTGTTGCACCTTATAATATTTTATATATATATATATATATATATATATATATATATATATATATATATATATATATATATATATATATATATGTATTGTACATTTCATATAAACATTTTCACCTGTTCTGCAATTTCTGGATTTCGCTCGTAAGAATTTCACTCACCAAGGCACAAGTGCTGTGAAATAAAAAAAAGTGAAGTGAAGTGACTGGATCCTTGCATGATAACATTGACCATGAGTTCTGATCATGACATAAGAAAAAATTCAACAGTTTTATAAAGTTTATTGTGCACAGATGAATCACGAAAATCATCTTTTACAGTCAGGAAAAATGATGTGGATTGTTGCATTTAAAGTTTATTCTGCAACAAATACTTCAAGATACTGTAAGATACTATTTCTTTCTTCTCTGATTCAGTCTGCTAATATTTCTGGAAGTAAGCTTTACATCACCATGCTAACCTCAAGTGTTCCTGTAATATGCCTTGATACCTTTGATAACTTTAAACGTATTCTTTCATCAAAAAATCTAAAAATTTAAGTTGTTCATAACGTAGCTACAAAATACATGATGCTACCAGCACCATGTTTTATAGCTAACAGGAGATGTTGCTGTTGCTGTGCATTGTCTGTCTTCTGCTCAACATACAGTATGTTTCATCTTTCCATAGAACATCATCTCTGAAGTGGTTAGCACGTTTGCCTCACAACTTCAGGGTTGGGGGTTCGATTCCCGCCTCCGCCTTGTGTGTGTGGAGTTTGCATGTTCTCCCCGTGCCTCAGGGGTTTCCTCCGGGTACTCCGGTTTCCTCCCCCAGTCCAAAGACATGCATGGTAGGTTGATTGGCATCTCTGGAAAATTGTCCGTAGTGTGTGAGTGTGTGAGTGAATGAGAGTGTGTGTGTGTGCCCTGCGATGTGTGAATGAATGAATGAATGAATCATCACTGAAGTACTGATATCTCTCAAGAATGATCTAGCTACAGTCTCAAAAGCATTATGATACTTGAAGTTTTTATTACATCTGAGCAGCATCAGGCTATGGACCATGAGTTCAACACCAGACACGACATGTCATGACTGCAGGCTTTATATCCTGGATTCAAACAAGTACGATTTTTGTAGGCGTGGCATTAACGGGTACACTGAAGAGGTCGGAGCGTATTTGTTTGTGTTTATTGAGTTTCAAAGCAACACTCTAGTTTTCGCCTACTAAAAATCACAGACTGTCCCTTTAAACAAAATGGCAATTTGCTGTGTTTATCTTAGCACACCTTCGAGTCCCAGGTCCTCCTGACGATCAGGTTGCACTTAATCTCTCCCACTGCAGCTTTCTGGTCCGAAGGTCATCACTATGGCAAGGTGGTAAAAATGACTGAACACAGGACCAGAAGCAGAGCTTAGAAATGAAACAATAAAGGCGATAGTGTAGAGTACCATTATAAAGATGTTGTTGGTTGTGTTAAACCTTGCAAATGAGATATAGACCAAAAATATATATATTTAAACCATTAACAATTTTATCCTTTCTAAACATAACACACAAGAAAGATATTAGAAATATTTGATGTATTTCATTTCAATCAATTTAATCACAGCACAATTTATTAAACTGTATGGAAAGAAGACAACACGTTCATTAACAGCACCGACAGCACTACAGTAAACATGGTATTAACTCTACACATCTCAATCTCTCAACCTCTGCCATTTTCTCAATGAATTACTTACTAAATAGTTTAAGTATACAACAAAATGTTTCTTACTTTAAGACTTTTTTTCACTGTAACTTTAATTATGTGATTTAAAGCACTGAGACTTAAAAGCAAACCAGCTGTAAACCACGATGCACCCACCAGCATGCTTCACAGAATGTTTTTTTCTTCCATCTTTCCATACGTCTACAAATGTTCCATATACGAACATCATACATAAAGCATTGTCATCTCTAGAGCAAGGAAGATACAACTTTTCTGTTTTGTATTTTTTTTTTTTTTTTATCTCTCAGATGTTTTGGAAAATTTTTTAAATAATTTTAAATCAAGTATAAATAAATAACAATTAATACCCTTGTAATACAAAGGGGTATATATATATATATATATATATATATATATATATATATATATATATATATATATATATATATATATATATATTTGAAGCACTTACTAGTTTGCAATACATTTTAAAATGTGCAGCATTTACAAGTTAATAAGACAGAGTTGGTTTAAAACAGCAGCTTTCCTTCTTCTACAGAATAAGAAATAACTAAAAAAAAAAGACCAATATTTATGTCTGTGTGTCTAAAAATATATGTTTAATATTAATATTGTGATGTGTTAGATGGTGTGTTGGAACTTATTTATTCAGTGGTAAAATACATGGCTTTGTCAATTATAGCTAACTATTACTAGCAAACGAGCACAAGGTAGTTAAGCTGAAATTCTGCTCATGCAAAAAACAAAACCTTCTAAATAATGAACAAATACATTTTCTAAATCGATTTTGAGGTCTGGTGCCATTGATGGTGTAATAGTTAGCATCGATGAACATGAAATTTCAGCTTCTTGGTGTTAGTCTGTTCATTTAGCTAAGTCGCTTTTTAAGAGTCGACTCTTTCGGCTTCAAATCGGCTTATTTCCAAGTCTGCGATATTTATGACTGGTGATTCTGTGCTAACTTAAATCTGAAATTATTTAAGTTTACATTTTCCTTGTAATTAACCCTAAGAATATTGCTTTACAATAAATTATATCAAATATATTTAATAATGTTTGAATCAGCTCTAAACATTCATCTAAAAGAATCGACTCACATAACTGCGACGTTTATTTTAACAATAACTCTTGTTTATATATTTAATGACAACATGCTTCAGAAACAATAAGGCATGTCTTGTTTCTAAATGAAAGATTTTATAAAATGTGAGTCGCTTGTTAACTGGAACAGTCGAGTTGCTGATTTGGGTCAAATGATCTGACTCAATGAATCGAGCCAGGGTACAGTCCTGCCCCCTAGTGGATATATTCTGAACTATGTTCCTTAACTGCTAAATCACAACTAATATGGCATTTAAATGAAATTTTTAAGAATTGGTAGATTTAAATATGCCTCATTTGTAAACATCAAGAAAATAAAAAAAATGAAAGGTTTCAGCTTCGAGATGGGACAGTGAGTTTTTGTATTGGCAGAAATATTTAAAATACATAAAACTAAGCACATTTGTCATCTAAACAAAGATTCACAACCCTTAAAGAAATGTCATGTCAACTTCATTTGTGATCATACGTTGATGAGACGTAAAGATGCTTTCACGATCACCATGTTATACTTTGTAACTGCTAATGTGAATGCAAGTAGACGTCATAAAAAATAACATGATCACATGAAAATTTGTGGGGGAAAAAAAAGATCATTCAAAATAAATCACATCTGGAAAATATTAAAGCAATTCTGTAAGGGAAGGAGACATCTAAAACAACAGTGGTAAATAAATTAATTCTAATATCAAAATAAAAGTCATAGCTTCAGCTGTTCTAAACCAGGATGAAGTCCTCAAAGTTGGTCCTCATGATGGTGTCTTTCACTGCTGAAAAAATTAATCGGATATTTTCCGTGTCTGTGGCACAAGTGAAATGTGTGTATAGGCGCCTGCATGCGTCTGAGTTCTGAGCTTCGTACATTTGGAGAATGAACTTCTTCGCTGCTTCTGCATTATTCTTGGGACCTGGAGGAGAGAAAAAAAGGATTACACTGTGTTGTGTGTAGTGTTGCTTACGAAAAAGAAAGAAAGAAAGAAAGAAAGAAAGAAAGAAAGAAAGAAAGAAAGAAAGAAAGAAAGAAAGAAAAAGGAGTAGTAGCCAAGGCACTAATATGAGATGCGGCCATTTTAAGGACTGTTAAAGATCCCATGATGCACTACAAACACCAGGGAGCATCGTGTTCCTTTTCTGGACTCTCTGGATTTACTTGTACATTTTCTCTGGGGTGTGCACAGTTTCTATCCACTGTAGCTGTTTCTTTCACCACAGGCTTCAGTCCAGATGTCATAAGACTTACCCACTACTGTACTCATAACCATTTGTTGTCTTTTTATACCTCAAACCACTCTCCAGTCCTATAAACAGCCCTTAGCCACTGAAGTTACAGGAGTAACACTAATCCCCACCACTAACAGGCATCACTGACAACCTTCCTGATTTATCCTTGTTATTGAATAACAGAACTGAGCACTGCTGCTTTCTCAGCCATTTTACTAAATACGGTTACACCCTTCAGTGAGGAAAATGATTTGAGGAAAAAAGCTCAAACCGTGACCACAATAACCACAGACACACCCTTAAAAACACTCGAGCTGGAAAATAAAGTGCTGATGTGTTGGATGATAAAAAATCAAATCTGGTGGAATTCTAATTTGCATAGAAGGATAAAAAAGATGATAAAATTCCCTCAGGCTATCAGACGAGTTAACAGTCACAACTAATACACCCTACAGCATACTTTCACAATATGTATCACAATATTATACACACTGGACTATACATACACACTGCATTATACACACTGGACTATACATACACACTGCATTATACACACTGGACTATACATACACACTGCATTATACACACTGCATTATACACACTGGACTATACATACACACTGCATTATACACACTGGACTATACATACACACTGCATTATACACACTGCATTATACACACTGGACTATACATACACACTGCATTATACACACTGGACTATACATACACACTGCATTATACACACTGGACTATACATACACACTGCATTATACACACTGGACTATACATACACACTGCATTATACACACTGGACTATACATACACACTGCATTATACACACTGGACTATACAGTACATACACACTGCATTATACACACTGGACTATACAGTACATACACACTGCATTATACACACTGGACTATACAGTACATACACACTGCATTATACACACTGGACTATACAGGACATACACACTGCATTATACACACTGGACTATACAGGACATACACACTGCATTATACACACTGGACTATACAGGACATACACACTGCATTATACACACTGGACTATACAGGACATACACACTGCATTATACACACTGGACTATACATACACACTGCATTATACACACTGGACTATACAGTACATACACACTGCATTATACACACTGGACTATACATACACACTGCATTATACACACTGGACTATACATACACACTGCATTATACACACTGGACTATACATACACACTGCATTATACACACTGGACTATACATACACACTGCATTATACACACTGGACTATACATACACACTGCATTATACACACTGGACTATACAGTACATACACACTGCATTTATACATACTGGACTATACATACACAGAGAGTCTGATTCGTAACCCAAAGTTTGTGGGTTCGAGTCTCGGGCCGGCCACGACTGAGGTGCCCTTGAGCAAGGCACCAAACCCCCCAACTGCTCCCAGGGCGCCGCAGCATAAACAGCTGCCCACTGCTCCTGGTGTGTGTTCATGGTGTGTGTGTGTTCACTGCTGTGTGTGTGCACTTTGGATGGGTTAAATGCAGAGAACAAATTCTGAGTATGGGTCACCGTACTTAGCCGTACGTCACGTCACTTTCGATACCATCCGATGCACATCCATGTCACTTCTGTACCTGTACAATCTGTTTTGCACCTTATAGCATTTTATATCTAATATATTTACATATATTTACACATACACATATATAAGTACATATTATATATAATGTGTAGTGCTACTGTAAGGATGCCCAGTAGTACACTGTGTGTACTGACTGTAAGAAATAAAAAATGTGTAGTGTAAAAATAAGACGATGATGTTGAAGATCTTAATAAAGAACAAGAAGTTTATTCCAGCATATCAGTGACAAAACACATGGTGTACTTTGGGTTCGTCTGAGTCGGTAGGAACCCAGAGCAAATCCTGCTCAAGCCTTATATACAGTTTTCCCTTTTGGTATTTTAAATGAAGTTCCGCTTTGAATGGGCACTGAGGGTAAGAACTGAATGTCTCCCAAATGGCTGGGCTACACCTTGTTGTCTAGCTGATGTCTTAAAATGTTAATAAAGGTCACGGTCACGTACACCTTGTCTTGGTATTGTTACAATTGCTAGCACCCAAGTTGTCACTTTAAATGGTAATCGCGGCCACGTAGACCTTGGCTTGGTATTGTTATCAACCAAGTGGTCACTTCAAATGGTAATCACGGTCACGTAAACCCTTTGTTCGTGGTGATCCCTAATGTCCTGCCGCCGTCCGCATATTTATAATCGAATCACATTTATACGTTTAGAGTCCTTATGATACTTCTTAGGAATGAGCTCTTTTTAGATGTGTACCTTGGAGTGGGATTTGGGTGCAATTTCTGTAATTTCTTACAGACTATATGTATGAGCATATTGCACATGTTCATTGGTTGATCATGTGCATAAAAGTGACTTGACTTGACTTGAAATGTGTTTTATTAGCTTGAAGCTGCGAAACATATTTAAAACCACGGCTACACCGACATATTTCCCATTTGAGTTTTTTGCTACCGGTGCTAGTTATTTAACTAGTTGCTGCACTACTCATCCCCATTAGCTGCCAGAAGCGTTAGACTATCAGCTTAACTATAATACTTAGCAAAAACTAATTATCTAACTGATTAGCCATCTAGAACTAGCTAGCTGGGTTTATCGTTATTTTAGTTGAACAGTAACACGATGTGTCTTTTACAGCAGTTTTATTTTAAGTCTAGTCAATACATTTTGACTCCTCTTCAGCGTTTAATGTCATGATGGTGGACAGACTTGGTGCTTGTACTGATTTATCTGTGGGACTTTAATGAACAGAAGCCAGATATGATTATTTGTGTTAGGAATAAGATATCTGTACTGTGAATAAGATAAACCAGTGGTGTGTGTGACTTGTTAGTTTGCCTGTTTATATTTTTGCTTAGTCCTGAGCAAACAGTTCACGCTCTTCTCAGCTCTTCATTTACAACCTCACTCATCACTCATTTTCTACCGCTTATCCGAACTACCTCCGGTCACGGGGAGCCTGTGCCTATCTCAGGCGTCATCGGGCATCAAGGCAGGATACACTCAGGATGGAGTTCATCTACAACCTTCTCAATTCAATTCAATTCAATTCAATTCTATTTTATTTGTATAGATTAACATTGTCTCAAAGCAGCTTTACAGAACATAAACATAGAACAAAAGGTTAATATAAAGAATAATATAAAGATTAATAGAATACTCTTCTCTGAGTAATCTTCTTAAGATCCGATATTAATGTGTTCGTTTTTTTGTATTTTTTTTTAACTTTTGTTTTCAGACTCGTTTGTTTTTCTGTTCACATTTAGAAGAATTTTAAGATTACAGCTTTGTTAATTGCTTTGTTTTTATTTATTTATTTATTTATTTATTTATTTATCTGTCTGTCTGTCTGTCTGTCTGTCTGTCTGTCTATCTATCTATCTATCTATCTATCTATCTATCTATCTATCTATCTATCTATCTATCTATTTTTTAATAAATAAAAATGACTGACGAAGCCAATTTTCTGCTCCTTGCTTAAAAAAAGACGGTTTCAAGACTCATACAAAAGTGTTGTGTTTTTCATTTCTTATTGATACTAAACTTATGAAAAATAACAATAAGTAAAGCAGTAATTATGTTATTTCCCCAGACAAATGCAACGTACTGCTGTAGACAACTTACAGCAATTAATCCCTCAGTGGCTGGTTTAGTTCCCTGACTGGGAATCGAACCCCGGCCGAAGCTATGAGAGCGTGTGCTACCTACTGCTGGACCACCGGGGGTTAATGTACTGTACTGCTGTAGATAATACTGTAAAAATGGTGGCTATGGTATTTGTTAATTCCAGCATTATACTGTACATTTCCAACAAAAGGTTTTACATTGCAGTGGAGAATGTGTAACCCTCTCACCTTTGTATTCAGGATAGTAGTCTTCAAGGTGAGACTTGGAGATTTTTTCTTGAAGGAGATCAGTCTTGTTGAAAAAAATGATCATGGAGGTCCTCTGGAAGAACGGGTAGTTGATGATGGTCTTAAAGAGTGCTTTACTCTCTTCCATACGATTCTATGATTAGACAAAGTGCATAGTTTCAGACGCTTGTCTCAGTTTAGATGTCAATGTGAGGAAGCATGAGTGAGCCTGGAAAGCATGAGTCTTACCTCGTTCGAGCTCTCGAACAGGACCTGGTCATACTCGTTCAGTGCCACCAGGAAGATGATAGAAGTCACGTTTTCAAAACAGTGGATCCATTTCTTCCTCTCGGAGCGCTGACCCCCTACATCAACCATCCTGTTATAACATCCCAGGTGTTTAGGTACATAACATAAACCTCATGTTAAAACTAGTTTTCTTCAACATCTCACCTCTCACCTGAATACAACAGAGCTGAGCTTAAAGAAGTACTCGATGATTCCTGTAGTGCGAACACGGACCCGGAGAATATCCTGCTCAGAAGGCACGTAAAGAGGAGCTGATATCCGCTCGATATCATCCAGGTAACTGCAAATAATTGCAACCACAGGTCTAAATGTACAAAGAATTTATTTGAGAAATTAGTGGATTATCGTAATGTATACAAACAGCCAACTCACTATTTGGTCGAATCAGATAGCTGGTACTCTCTTCTGCGGTCGTAGCACTCCTGCATCCCGGGATCTTGCCACATGCTGCTTATAGCCTCGGCATAGCTCTTATCCATAGAGCTCATATCATACGACTTCACCTGAAGCAGCATTGCAGCATAATTCTGAAACACACAAACAGCCTAAAAATCCATCCCTCGTTTACTGATTAGCTTTCTTTCTTTCTTTCTTTCTTTCTTTCTTTCTTTCTTTCTTTCTTTCTTTCTTTCAGTTTGGCCTTTTGGCTTGAAATTATTTACACTAAAGAACTGAAAATAGACCTAATTATAAATAAATTAGCTATCTAATTGAAGCTAAGAGTTACAGAATCATGTTTTCATCACTTTTCCTTTGCTAGAGTCTACGACAGTAGATCTGCTGAAAAGTAGCACATGCATTATTTTCTGAATAAATAAGAAGCTTGTAAGGTTTACTATGATTTGTTTTTGCAGAGCCTTTTGTGTCATGTGGTAAAGTGATATGTGAAGATATGGAGTATCTTATTGACTTCAGAGTGGTTGTGTGTGTACAGGCTCTAACCCTCAGGTCGAGTGCTTACTGTATTTTTATCATTTGTGAACGGGATCTCCAACAAGTTCATGGCCTTGATCATGGCTTCCACTGCAGTAAATATATTCTCAAAGATGGACGCGGTAAACGTCCTCCTGTCATCCTCCGAGTAGCCTTTTCCATGGATGATCCTCATCTGCTTGATGAAGGTGCTTTTTCCACTTTCGCCTGTACCTATAGACATTAACTGGTTAATATTAAGATACTTAGCAATCTGACTTGTAGACATCTGACTGTGACATTGTAATAGAGACAGATTGGTGGTAATATGTACTTTCTATCTATCTATCTATTTGCTCCAATGATAGAGAGATTAACCTATAGTGAGGTAGGACATTATACAATCTACTTTGTTTACTCAGGCTGAACTTAGATCTCTCACATATGCAAACTCCGCACACACAAGGCGGAGGCGGGAATCGAACCCCGACCCTGGCGGTGTGAGGCGAACATGCCCCCCTGAATTTAAACAAACTGACCCCAAATTATCCACTTCATATTAAACTACATTTAAAAAAAAAACACAATGAAATAAGGGTGCTAATAATTATGAAACTGAGCGTATGGCTGTTTAATAAAACCTAATTGATTTGTTCTTATCTTGCACCTTATGACCTACTTTATAAGGTTTTCCTATTAAAGTGTTTGACTTTGACTCTCGTAGCCTTCAAACCTACAGAAAGGTCTGTCTTACATACAGTCCTGATTTATAAATCTGAAATTTAAAGTATGTAATGTGTTCATTGTGTTGTTTAATGTTGTTGTTTACATGTACTCTGGGTTTGAGAATTTCAATTAGCTTGTAGGAGGCACGGTGGCTTAGTGGTTAGCACGTTCGCCTCACACCTCCAGGGTTGGGGGTTCGATTCCTGCCTCCGCCTTGTGTGTGTGGAGTTTGCATGTTCTCCCCGTGCCTCGGGGGTTTCCTCCGGGTACTCCGGTTTCCTCCCCCGGTCCAAAGACATGCATGGTAGGTTGATTGGCATCTCTGGAAAATTGTCTGTAGTGTGTGATTGCGTGAGTGAATGAGAGTGTGTGTGTGCCCTGTGATGGGTTAGCACTCTGTCCAGGGTGTATCCTGCCTCGAGATAGGCACAGGCTCCCCGTGACCCGAGAAGTTCGGATAAGCGGTAGAAAATGAATGAATGAATAAATGAATTAGCTTGAAGCTATCTGATTCTAAAAAGTCCTAACATTGAACAGATACAAATAGAGTAGGTATATATAACTAGAAGGTGTACTTTTCCTTTTGTTTGAGAATATAATTGTGCCTCAGACTTTCATAGGATTCCATGAAATCCAGGAAAAAGAGTCACATGAGCAGGATTTTTTTTCTTTCAATCGAGCAAACAGTCACACACGAAGATCCCGGGACAATGAAAAAGTGCATCGAGCAACATGAACTTGAGTCAACAATTGTGGACAATCATTTTACAAGGTTTATTCTTTCATTCTTACAAATTACCCGGTGATGGTGCAGTTGTTTAAATTGCCACAAATTTGTTTATATGAGTTAGACTGATTCAGACAGATAAACAGCAGCGGTAAAGACTTGGAGTGACGAAGAGCTGTCAGTTTTCAGTCAGTGTGTGCTAAGGCTTATATTAAATAAATGTTATAAATGTGAAACTTCTGGCTTAGGCCCCGCCCACTTTAGGTTTAAATCTGAATGCAGATACAGATACAGGCGAATTAGGTTCATAGAAAATATACTAAGTAATTAGACTTAATTATAAACAGACCTAAATACACTGAGAAAATGTCTTTTTTTTTCTTCTCAGCTCTGTAATAATGTTATCAAGCTGAACATCAGACACGTGTTTATCTCTGCTATCACCTACATCAGCATTTTTTGTCAGCTAGCAAGTTCCTTTCCAAATATATAAAATTACAAATTACATAAAATATTAAGTCTGACATTCACCTATTTGATATGATAAATTTGTAACTAACAACTTAAGTTAATAATGCATAATGTATTGATTTAAAGATGCAAATATGACAAACACGGTAGGTTTTGAGGGCCACAGGCAGAAGATGAGTGTGGATTTGCATCCGTATGGACGAGGACACCGATCAAACCTAGAAATTCAGAATTCACGAAAGAACCGTAGCGTTAAAGCACGTAAAGTTGTCGACGTACCTAAAAGCAACAGCTTCACCTCTTTCTCCACTTGTTTTTTGGACTTGCTAATCTGTCTCTCAATCTCTTGGTGGATTCTCTGAGCTTCTCGTTCTTCTCCCGACATACAACAGCAATCCATCACGACTCCGAGAAGTAGTTCAGGCGTTAACGTCGATTTAGACAACTTTTCCGAGCTTTCTAAAACGAACGAAACCCGATGACGAAGGATGGATCTGTCACACAGGTTATACCACAGACTGGCTATAGAACCGAATACGTCCCTCCTCGCCGTGTGAACGAGGCGTGTTAGAAGACAACACCTGCTTGACATGAATGAATGTAATCCTTCCTCATTCCTTTCTCATGCCTCTGTTTTCTATCCCTAACCAAATCAGTTAAGGAAAAAAATCGCAGAAAGAATTTTAAGCATCTGGTGTTTTACAGAACAGAAGACATAATAGAAGTTAGAATTCAGAAACAGCACTTTGAATCTTGGGTTCCTGTTTGAATGAAAACACAGAAATAAAAAAATATTTGGATCAATTTGGATTTAAAAAAAAATAAATGTTATAACGTTTATTCACAACATCCAGGTGATTCAGTTACACTCGTTCTTGAGGATCAAGTTGGTCAAAACTGATTAAACTTACACCGAGGAGAACAAAATAACAAATAATCCTTATTGTTTTCTAAAGGGCTTCCCAGAATCAAGCTCTCTGAACACGAAAGGAATGTGCTGTATGATCTCGACATTCAAGTCCAACCACTTATGCTTTTCTACTCAGGAGCTCCAGAAATTTGTTGGTTTCAAGTTTCTCCGATTTGCGAGTAGAGGATGTCGTCTTCTGTACGGCTCGAGAGATCGTCTTACGTGCAATTTGGCCGACGGGCAAATATTTGTGACCCGTGCCGAGATTTTGAAAATAATTCATATATTTGGTATGAGAATAGAAAGACCAAGAAGAAATA
This sequence comes from Tachysurus fulvidraco, assembly GCF_022655615.1. Lineage (NCBI taxonomy): Eukaryota > Metazoa > Chordata > Actinopteri > Siluriformes > Bagridae > Tachysurus > Tachysurus fulvidraco. The sequence goes on along the minus strand of NC_062543.1, from coordinate 3,838,712 downwards.
ATAACAATAAGGTGGATAATAAAAATCGAACTATTTAAACAATGGTTGCTATCGTGTGCAGGTAAAGACTGGAAATGTAGACATTCTTCCTCTTATCTTATTAAACAGTCTCATATGACTCTATATAATATTATATCCAGTAGGTCATAAAAGCGAAGCCTTTGTAGGGATTGCAAGCAAGTGAAGTTTAATTTGAGTCATTTTAGGAATGGTTTAAACAGCAAAGTAACATAAACAGCCCATGGGGGGGGGGGGGGGCATTGGACGACGACAAGGAGTTCATTATGGATCCTTTTCCAGAACATTGCGAACATTTCAAGAACATCACAGATCGTTAACAAAACAAATTTCTTTTTGACAACAGCAGCCCTTCATATGTGAATGCTTATAAGGATCCATTAAGGATGAAATAATCTTTAATGAAAAAAAACTTTAATGATGATGATGATGATGATGATGGATTTTGTCCTAATTCACGGGCGTGCTGTCTGTAATTTTGGAAGAAGGCGACCGGAGAGACCCACCGTCGTTCGTTACACTGGCCTCCTTTTTAACACTGATTGCATATCCTGAATTCATCATTGAAGAAAAAATATACTGAAGTGTGAATGGGGTGCCAAAACTTTCTAAATAAATAAAAAAAAATAGGACCTTCGATAGAGGCAGCGAGCGAAACGGATGAACGGCTGAAATACCGACGGTATACCGATGACACACAGTTCTAGAGCGAGCACTAAAGTTGTGGAGTTAGACATTTGGGGGGAAAACAAAAAAACAAAAAAAAAAACAGATTGTGTGTTTAAAAAAAACGTTCGTAAACAAACAGAGTGATGGCGAACGTTAGTGGAGCGTATATTCCTTTGGCAATATATCAGAAGCATATTGAATAGCAAAAAGTGCGGCGTTTGTAACATACTAGCACTCGACTCTTAACCATTCACTGTTAATCATCATAAAGACGACGAACAGCGTCTTTTAGAGTAAAAACGCGCACGACGTTTCCGTCTCACTGAGTAAGTAACCAGGTGTGTACATTATTAATACTCAGAGTGTGAAGCGTTTTCGGGATGAAACCAGAAAACTCCTCAGTGGCTCTTCTTCGTTGTGGCACAAAGCTCGGAAAACTCATTAGCGTCGTTTCTCTTTAAAATGAAATAATACAAGATGGACGCTGTGAACAAGCTCCAAGGTGCAAATAAATTACGCAGTAGTGAGCAGTTTGTATTCGGTGATATTATCGTTCAAAGACAAAACGGTAAATCAGTCTCCAACTTTGCCTGTGACGGGGAGAAGAAAGAAAAAAAAAAAGAATTGACGTCGCCCTGGACGCCTTCTAAGCGTCATTTTAAGCTTAAGCCCAAGCCGGAGAGGCGTTTCGGTTTGTCTGTCTACACCAGATTGTACTCCTTCAGGTTGAGCTGCAAGATGGTGTCCTTGACGGCGGCGAAGACGAAGCGAATGTTTTCCGTATCTGTCGCGCAAGTAAAGTGAGAGTAGATGATTTTGTCACTGTCGGGATTCAGGTCGACGAACATCTTCAGGATGAACTCCTTCCCTGCCTGAGCGTCTCTCTGGGGGCCTGACAGTGAGAAGGAGAAAAGAGAGCAATGAGAGGAAATGATAAACAACATACAGTATCTTAATATCTTAGTATGTTCTTAAGTTTCTAAAAGCTGGTAGAGTTATGAAATGACTCTATGACATGAATCCATACACACCAGATATTAAAAATCTCTTGATCTCTATTTTATATATATATATATATATATATATATATATGTAATGTATGCTCACAATATATAAGGCACATCAACCTTGGAGATAATTAATTCAGAGGTATTTAAGGCTGGCTATTTAAACACTCCCCAACCAACATCTGTACAGCTGCTCGTTCGTGCAACAATCCGATCGAATTGTGAATTTGTGCGAAGCTTAATATCATGCACGATTTTTTTTTTCACCCTCTACGTGAAATTACAACGTAGAGACGTTAAAAGAAAAATGATCAAAATCATCTTAGGGGCAAATTTAAAATGTTACAACAGCCTAGTTGCTTAAGAGAGCATTTCCTTTTATAACCGGGTTCGCTGCTGTGTTCCAATCCCGTTCAGTCCGGTGTTTAAAAGCCGTTAACATAAAGTCAATGAAGTGAGTCTTATTAACCCCCGAATGAAGATCAGAGGTCTCTGTAGGACTTTCTATACACCTTCTTGGTTTAGTCAGATTGCCGGTTCACAGA
>NC_062543.1:3811473-3826473 GCF_022655615.1 Tachysurus fulvidraco | reverse complement strand
CACACATCATTCAGAGGCGATGCTGTCATGTATGTTGTCATTTTTGGCAACATACATAAGTGCTTAAATCTCTAACATTGAATACATTAATGCATTCAATGTTAGAGATTTAAGCACTTATGTATGTTGCTCTGGATAAGGGCATCTGCCAAATGATGTAAATGTAAATGAGAGAGAGAGAGAGAGAGAGAGAGAGAGAGAGAGAGAGAGAGAGAGAGAGAGAGACGTCCGGCTACAATAATGTATCATATTCATTTGAAATAGCAACCCAGAATATTTGTAACAAGCATTGATTAAAACAATGATGACAATAAACACATGAAAAAAAAAACCTGACTTAAATTCTGGACCTTTGGCAGTGAGGGTGGGTTCGTTCATTTATTTTATCTTATAAAGTCTTCATATTTAATAAGCCAAAGACAAAATGACTCTTTTCACTGAAATTTTATTATACATTATAACTTTGGGTACTAAAAACTAACAAAAAATGATATGTTTGGGGTTATATACATTAAAAAAAAGTCACAATTAAACTGTACCTTTAGTAACATATCTTTTACTTTTAAAGGTGTATATAATGTATATAGCCTATGTAGTGTTTAAGTATACAAGATCAACTTTATTCATCCCACAGTGGAGAAATTCACTCAGCTCACAAACAGGTAAAGTGCAGATATTAAAGATTCAAGATAAAGACAGAGAATTTTAATATAAAACAATATCAACAACCAGAACAGAAAAAAAGTAAGAGAAAAATATAAGCTTTATCAGGAGAGCTACAAATATGAGAGTTGGGGGGAAAAAGATACACATAAAAAAGACTTTAGAAAGAAAGAAAAAGATTAATGTGGGATTATGGGAAGATTATGCCCATTATTTATGCCAATTTACCATGAAACCTTAACTACACAAAGAACTACTAAAAAAATGTTTATATTAAGAGAAAAAAATAATCATGGTGGAGATTCTCCACAAGGGGGCGCGCTTAGTCAGTATCTTGTGTGTCTTTTATAGGCGAAAAGGCAGGAAATGGGCATGAATCAGACTAGCTGGACCTGAAAAATGAGCTGTGGGTATTTTAGTCATATTAACTTGCAATAAATAAAATAAAAAAGCCTTTTAAGGGCATTCTTTTCAATAGACAGTATTGCCTTCTGAAAAATGCTTTCAGGGCCTTCATTGGACAGTGATAGCATTTCAGTGTGGCATAACAGCAGAACACTGTATGATGTAAAATGCATTGCAATGGGAAATTGAATTCATTTATTACAGCATATCAATATTTAAAAACAAAAGATATAGAGTGATGTAATGACAACGTAACGAGAGCTTTGCTTTTCGGTCTAGCTTGTTCTCGTGTCACAGATCACAGGCGGTGTGTGTTTCATTTCACTGGAACACCGCAATCAAATTTACAAATAGCTGGCTTGCACTCATTCCTTTATTTTGTTTCACCTTCAGTGCGTGTGTAATACTAAAAGCAAAACCACTTCCTCATTTAAACAGGAACAGAACTATTCAGCACAAACCTGCATAGTCCATGCTTGAGTGCAAAAGCGAGCGTGTTGACAAAAAAAAAGAGACCATTGTAATACCTTCGCCAACACATCTGTTTGAAAAGTGAAGTGAATCGACACTAGCGGAAAGATAGAAGTGCATTTTTAATAAAAAGTGGCACAGACTTTATTACTTAGACTCACAGCACATTCTACATAGAAACCAGAAAACATTGATGGGATGAGAACAATGAAAATCCTTTACAGATGTTTTTTTTTTAATCCCTCTAGATGATCAGTATTTTGAAGAGACCCAGTCTAAAATGTTTACAAATGATGATAAATCGTAGAAACGGACGTATAAAACAAGCATCGATGAGATTAAACGGATCCTGAAATCAGTGAGATTACGGTCAGTCCACATCCAATCGATCAAAACTGGGGGAAAGGGAAAATTGATCAACATCTTTAACTTCATTTTCATCCGTCCTCCCCACCCAAACATTCATTAAATAAAGATTTTAAAACTCAGCTGGACATTTACATGTCGTCATTTCGACTTTTTGAAAAAGAGACGACAAAACTGGCAAGAGGGAAATAAAAGGAGTAAAAAGACAAAAAGAATGACCAAAGATTACATTCTGAATTGTTAGACAAACCAGGCATGCAGCTCTGCTCAGGCTAAATATGGAGTTTACATAGCAGCTCTGCTAATCACAGGAAAAAAAGAATACAAAAAAAAAAAAAAAAAATTAATCAATGCAGTCAAAGCACAGGGGAAGAGAAGGAAAATAATTCGAGATCCATTCAATCTGCTAATTTAAGATTGTTCTTCCACCCCAGCAATCTTTACTTTAAGGTGTTAGGAGAGTGGCGAGGGACACGTCTACTGAAGAGGCAGAGGAATGTAGACTCGGAAAAGAAGCTCGAGGAAAACGGCTAGGGCAGTTTGTGTGTTTGCTTGATGTCCTCTAGAAGAACCGGCCAGAGTACTGCTTCACGCTGGAAGAGAACCACACACACACACACACACATCAATCAGACAGATGACAATAACCTACAGAATTATATTAAACTGGACTTATTCAGCATTCATAGCAGCTCATTAATAAGGGCTTGTATTGTAGAAGCTCCATTTAAACAGAAAGCCGGTCTGATTTTTGACTAGGAGTCTCCGGGGTCAGCCTTTTACATTTGCTTTATATTTCACCAAACACATAAGCATTTATTATTCACAGTCATTTACAAAAATAAATAATAAATTCACTGAATTTCTAATGGTCAGATTGACAGAAAGATCCCAAAGGAGCAACATATAAAAACGAAGCATTAGCATTCATTTACAAGCAGGTAAAAGTTAGAGGTCATTCTATAATAAATAAAAAAAAGTTGTTAGTGTCGACAAATCGCTTCGGTATAAGAGGAATAAAAACACTTTAGGACACGTTGCTGCGGAATCGGATATTCCTACAGCAGCCTGCCATGTTGTACGTTATTTAATTACAAATCCTAAAACAGCTTCTTGACGCACAGTAACAGAGTCGAGCTTGTACACGAGACGGAGAGCGAGCTTCCACAGACACACAAGAGAAGTCGTTTAAAAGGAAACAGACGTGAAAGTTAGGGCAGGGTTAGTGAAACAGGAAAGGGGGGAAGGAGGGCAGATGAGCCTGGGCCTGTGCTATGGGGCAGACCGTGATTTGTTGTCACTTCATCTAACTAACAACAACAAAATCACAAGTCTTCCACACAGAAGCAGGCCAGCTTTCTTGCACTCTCCTGGGCTCCGAGTTCTGCGCTAGTTTGGATTTGTTTCGAATAATCCGGACACCGCTTTTCCCCCCAAAGAACAAAAAAGAGAGAAGAGCAGAGCATTTGCAGACAAGTGTCATTAAAGTATTTGCAGGTTAGAGCACACAAATTAGTAGCTTATTAAAGGTCACAAACACAGTTTATAACTAGCTGCATGTTCACGGCGACTAAATAAAAAAAAAACAGGAGCATTTAGTCTAAAAGTTATCGTTACATCTTGACTGTTTAATTATAAAGGGAACAAAAACAAACACAAAGCATAAATTCAGTTCAAACGTGCATCGCTGTGTTGCCAAATTTGCCTCACAAGACACAGCGAGTTTGTTGTAACGACAGCAATCGGTTCAACACGTCGTCAATGTTTGGGCTAACTGAGGAATTATTGAACGACGATATTTTCTGCATCGCCTGACAGTCATGCACCCCGTTATACCCCGTGTACTGAGTGTATATATAGTGAATTAAACATCACTTGGCATTCAGTCTAAATTGATGTTAGATTAATTTAAATTTCACGTGCTTCACGTTCGCTCTGGTTACGTAACGTGACGGTCTCGACGGTGTTGGAATACACCGAAATACTACATTTACATCTCGTTCAAAATGATAATTCTCATTTGTTCAGCAACTTATAACCTCAAAGCGATACTACACTTAAAATTTAGAAACACAAATCAATTAGCATTCGAGTATTCAAATAATAAATTAGGATGCAGAGAAGAAAAAGAAAAAAACTGTAAAAAAGTATTGGAAGTATGAAAAAAAGTGTGTGTGTGTGTGTGTGTAAGTGTGTGAAAAGCCTGCTGTCAGGCTGAGTCTGTAAACTTGCCTGTTCTGCAGTAGATACTGAGCATTCTGAATCTGGTCCTGTGTTCCTGTGATGGTGATGATACGATCCTCCGAACCTTCCAGAGGCTCATCGATTTTGATGGAGGCTCCAGACTCATGACGGATCTGCTTAATACGCTGTCCGCCTTTTCCGATGATGGAGCCGGCCAACTAACACAGGACGATGTTGTTTAGGTCATGTGCACACAGTTAAGGCTGTACAGTGTGTGTGATGAGTAAAAAACAGGGTTAGGGAAAACTCACATCTTTTGGTATAGTCACTTGTGTTGTGATGACGGGACCACCGATGTCGCCGTAAGAGCCTCGTCCACCTGTGGAAACGGATTAAGGCGTGAATTCGTTCCGACGTTTTGTTTTGTTTTTGGTTTTATTCTCATGGAGTCTGTACAAAAAGATACATGATGAACACCTACCAGACTGGAAGGGTTCCCAAGAAGAGTTGTTGTCTTCAGAGATCAGATAAGGGAAAGAAATGGGGGAGGGGGGGAGAAAGGTTATCGTGATATTAGATGTATAAGAGAAAGATGTGAGCAACAGAAAGCAATGGGAACACTACAGCTACTGAGAGCCGTGTTCTGACATGTTTGATTAGGGGTAACCTTGAGTGTGCTTGAGTGTGTGTGGGAGAGAGAGAGAGAGAGAGAGAGAGAGAGAGAGATTATGCTTATGGGAGTAAAGCTGAACAACTCACCATATCCACCTCCACTCTATTTAATCAGAGAAAAAGGCAGAGAGAGAGAGAGAGAGAGAGAGAGAGTTATTCCAACATACATGCATCAAAAATACGTGTGCACATATACGTTTACAAAAAAAGAAAAAAAAATTAAAGCGCTTGACAAAGGCTCTGCGCTTGCAGCTTTGCCCTGAGTTCATTGGTGAGTGTGATGGCTTTCACCTACATCTATCTGTTCCTTGGTTGCCAAGGCAACAAGTGATTCAAAAAATTCATTGCCTAGCAACAGCAGGCCAAAGCCGTGCACAGCATATGCATCCATTACCCTGTCATTTCACAGACAGAACAAGCAGTTCCACTCAGATTTCTCAAACCCTTTTCCGAAACTGGCCCTTCCTGACACCCCCACACACTGCACATCCTTCACACACACACACACACACACACGCAGCGTGACATAAAGCAGGGTCATACAACAGGTTTTCGCCTTACCATGCTTTCGTAGCGATCTCCGGGTCTTCCTCTTCTGTCACTTAGAGCAAACAGGAAATAATTAAAATTCTGTGGCTCTTTCAGACGGCGCATCTACTCAGGTGCTACGTAACAGACTGAAATCATTTGTGTTTACCTATCTGCCATGGTCTTTATTAGTTAAACCAAAAATACCAGCGAAATGAAAAGTGAATGTTCTGAATAGTTTGTTATTCATTCGGAGTTATTTTGGATTAAGAGTCAGCAGTTCACGTGTTGCCTGTGGTACTAATATACTAACCGACATAACTGAGACAAGCTGTTTTTTTACTTTAGTGCTTATGAGATCGTTTGAACCGACTAAAAATACCCACTGATACGTCATCCACAAAAGAACTTACCTTGGTCTGTCGTCTAGATTGCCGTGATGGTGGGAAAACCGGTCGCCTCTGCAAAACAATAAAACTTGTCAAAGCCGGCCAAAGGACAGAACCGAATGGAACAAAAACAAATGGAGCAGTTAGACTCAGAACACTGACAAATGAGGAGGGATAAATGCTTCTTAACCCTGGGTTAAAGTCTACTAAACAAGATCGAACCACAGAACATTCAGGCTGGGGAGGAAACAAGTTCTAGATTTAATTCATTATAAGAACATTGTTTTGTTTATAGGTTAAAGAATGAGGCTAAATTTTTTTTACCCTCCTCTGGGAGGAGGTGGAGGAGGAAGAGGCAGATTTCGGGCTCGGCTCCCACCTCGGCCCCCTCTCCCTAACGGAGGTGGAGGTGGTCCACGGCGGGGACTCATATCATCGTAGTCGCGCCTAGAGGGGGGCATGGGGCGTCCTCCACGGCTGAGGGGCATACGATCAAAACTGCCTCGCCCACGCATGGGGAACCCTCCCATGGGACGTCGCCCTCTCTCCTCAAACATCATGGTGAAGCCGCCGTAGTCGTAGGTCTCATCGTAGAAGTTTGGGTCATAGGGCTGAGCACGGCCTTTAATAGGTGCCTAAGAAGGAAGGGAGAGTGTGAGTGTAAACGATCCGATTTCCAAATTGCCTCCTGCATCAGATTACAAAATCAAATCAGCGGGAACATGTAATTGTACCTCTGACGTCAGTTCTAGGATGACCTTAATGCACTCCACCACACGGTCAGGTTTTCCTCCCACTAACACCACACGGTCTGTCGAATGCGGGCAGCACTCTTGGAAGAGTTTAATGGTCGTCTGGGTATTCTGAGACAAGATAGCGGACAGCAGAAAAATGGAGTTAATATCAAAATCAAAGCTACTTGCATTGATTACACTTTCATGCAGTATGGCAGTCGATGAAGTGTGACACAGAAACCACAATTAATGCGATACAGATAAGAGTTTGTGATCCTGTTACGTTATGAATTTGTTTTTATTTTCGGTACAAGATATTTTTAACAACATCCTTTTCATAAAAAAAATCTAACTTGTACTACTTTTTTTTTTATTAGTCATTTCCAATCTGACTCTAGCCCGTTTTCTAAACGTCTCGCTTTCACGGCTATTGGTCTAGGACGGTGCATCGTGAACTTTTAGACAGCAAGATATTCTGATATTTTGATAAGGAGAAATTTTGCCACATGCAAAATGTTACACAGCTATTAATTTACACATCATACGTAGTTTGGACTATTGCTAACCAAAGTCCATATTATTTATTTCTTTTTGCTCAGTGTTTTAGACGTTTCAGTTTGTTTCAGTTGTTAAAACACTAACAGATTCAATCATTTAAAGAACATACTTACTTCCTAATCTATTTGACAAAGCGAGTTATTTTTAAAAGCTTTGAGGCTTATTTCTGGCCACTAATTAACTACTAATGGTTAAGCAGTTAAAAAAAAAAAAAAAGGGTAAATATTGTCACGGTTCAGTATTGATAGCTGTTTATTTGGACCTTTCTAAGCAACGGAACCTTCAGATATGCAAGTTCGGATAGCCGTGATCTATGACATGCAAAATGAGTTGTTTCTGTTGAGAACTTGTATAGCTTACCTCTCTCAGTTCCTTAATCTTGGCCCCTTTCACACCAATAATGCCTCCAGCCAAACTCTGATGGATCAGCAAGCGAAGCTCACAATCAAAGTCTATCCCATTGTAGTGCTGGTACTGTCAAACAGAAGGAGAACAAGTCTCAAATATGTTTAAAAAAGCAAAACGAATGTGTGCCTAGCTTGTAATCCCAACCCCACCCATCTGTAACATACGTGTCGATAAATGCAAAGAATTTCTACTGTCTCCGTGTAGATTGTCTTCCAAGCTTTACCTCCTCAAGAGTAGGGATGATCTTCAGAAGAATCTCTCCGATCGTCTCTATATCTGCACTCACACTCAGGATGCTATGCCGGCCAAGCGAAAGCATAGAAAGACGAGGGCAAAAGGATGTTGAAATTTACATACAGGTTCACTTCCACATAATTACAGAAAATAGCTCTGAGCTTTGAGAATAAAATTGTTTGAATTTTTTTTTTTTTTTTTTTTTTTTAAAGTGCATGATTAAAAAATATATATATAAATAAATGAATAAAAACCGAACACATGTTTTAGGTCTCCCACAACGGACTGAAATACAAGTCACTGACATGCATTGGACCCTTATACATTCAGCAAATAAAACTCCTGAGGAGATGGGCAACAAGCCATGACAAAATGCTACTGGTTTTATATACCTCATCTTTGAGAGGATAATGAGAGAAGCAGTTTGGGGGGGGGGGGGGGGGAGTAACAAGCCAATGGGTTATGGTACACCAGGAAAGATGAGCAAGATAATTTTATATAGAAAAAAATTGAGGGGGGGGGAAATAAAAAAAAAATCAGCCCAAAAATGAGAAGCAAAGGCAAAAATAACAAGGGAAACTACAAGTGGAGCCCATGAGGTGAAGTGTAGAGCTGGAGCAGGGTGACAGAGGAGGAACCTGCTGTCTGGCCTGAGAAGAAAACAAAAAAGAAAAGAAGACCACAGAAGAGGCAGTAAAGGACGAAACAGAGGCAACAAGACAAGTGATGAAGACAGAAGGGAGACAGCTGAAGTCAGACAGTGATGCTGAGAACAGTGCAATGGTGGGCAACAAAGACAGACAGGAATGAGATGTGGCTTTTTTTTTTTAAACAATTAATAGTTAATATCAGAGCAAGGAACAGCAACAGCAGCAACAACAACAAAGAAATATCTTAACAATTCGAGCAGTGTTCCTTCCATTCAAACTGAGTAGGGAAAGTTCTCCCTGAGGTTTTTTTTTTTTTTTTGTGCGTCATAACACCAACTTCATAAAACATCTCAAAGAAAAAAGGTCCCAAATAAATACTGAATGGGGTGTTGGGGGGAAGGGGAGAAGACATAAAAAACCAAATGGTACAATACATGTTTCTTAAAAAGGGGCGATACTATGTGTATAAAAAATGTTAATATGAAACAGAAGGTTATCAAAGACATGTGTTCTCTGTTCTAATCAGGCAGTGAGGCAATAACTGGTGGGACATACCGCTCTGGGCCACTGCTGTCTGGGACTGATACACTGGCATTGTACTGCATTGGTCGTGGAGGTTGGCATTGGGCAAGGGCATTCAATCACATGTTGTCAAGTAAGGTGCCCGTTTAGGGAGGGGCACGATTATGGGGCCAACCGGGGTGTCAGGTGGGCGGGCGTTCAGGGGCGGAGGTTGGGCCAACATCAAGGTGGGCAACGCAGGAGGGACATGTCGATCCAGAACATGGGCAACAGAGGAAGGTGGCCAAAAACAAAACAAAACAAAAAAGTAAAAGGAGAGGGAAGAGGGGGAGAAGGAATACATTTTAATTGAATACAAAGCTATATTCACTATATTGTTTAAAAAAAATTTTTTTTTTTTTTTTTTTGAAGAGACTTGGCAACGAGTGCACAAGAAACAGATCTGGACAGATCTGAAGACAGTTTAGATACAGAACTAATACAGAAGTTACTTAAGAAATTAAGACTATGGGTCAGCTCAAGAGTCTAGACATCTGTTTTAAAGCTTTGGCAGAGAATGGATAGCCCGGCCATGACATCCCTATCCGGGAGAGCGAGACAGAATGCTCTGAAGGACTTAAGATTGAGTACTTTAGTACTGAAATGTTAAAACCCCACATTCAGGCTCCAGTCAGAGAGCATGAGAGTCTGTCCAAATGAGCTAACCTATAGGTAGTTTGCATCAGTGAGCCATCTATGGAGAGCAAGATTTCCCGTTTAGGGTCGAGTAGCATGCAAAGTGATTAGCATCTTTACACATCCAGCTATATCATTAGGTTTAATTTATGAAATTTATGATAAAATCAGAGTGCATTCTTTTGAGATTAAATTAAGATGATTAGTAAAAATTTGGGGCAACAAAAAAAAAATTGGAAATCATGATCGCTGATGATCTGAAGGCAACTTCCACCCAGCTTTTATAGAAATTTATTGACTGCCCTTTCTAAAAGCCAGAAATACTCACGTCTGTCCTAAGCGCTTTAATGTTCTTTCCACCTTTTCCAATCACAGCACCGGCATTCTGTAAATAAGTAAGCAAGTAAATAAATAAATAAAATGTGTCTAGAATTTTAAAAATGTTCAATTAGATGCTTTAGAAGTCTCTAGACATTAGAACAGCATGATTTCCCCTACAACTGTTAATACAGCTTATAAGGTGTTGACAATTAAAAAATGTAAATGAAAAATAAAACCCAAAGAAAGTGTAAACAACACTATGACTCACTTTGCTCTGTAGCAGCACCCTTAGCTCCACCATCTCGTCTGTGTTACGGGAGCGTTTGAAGGTCTGTTCCTCGTCCATGTCCTCAGCAGGGCGTTTACCTGTTAACAGTGAAACGTCAAATGTATGATGCAAGAATCTGAGCTATTATTTTCACACTATTCATATTTAAAACATACTCATATATTACACAAAAAATATGTTTATTCTGTGCTCAGTAACTTAGCATTTAAAGTATATATAAATAAAAGAGACAGGTTTTCCATGCTGTTGCCAAAGCATTGGCATTCGTCTGCTAAATGGAAAACGTTAGATTATTTATAACCTGATAAGCAACCTTATAGAGCAGTTGACATAGGTAATAGAGATCATATTTATCTGATCTAACACCATGTTCAGATAGAGTAGTGTTAACTCTGGCTTGTTAAGTTCCTTACCATTCGTCTACACAGTTCTTACGAAAGATCAGCCGTCAAACACATTCATTCTGCCCACACTAGCTCACCCATTTGGGCTTGTTGAACGTCCTATTCCTATTCCGCGTTTAACCACTCAAAGAACTCGAACCCTTTTAATCTGACACCAACATGAAAGCTAAATCTTACCGTTAGTGTCAGTGTTGCTGAATGTGGTCTCTTCGTCCTGCTGTTCAATTTCTGTCTCCATTGTCTTCTATCAAGAAGAAAATAGGAAAGGGTTCTCCTCTCCGTGCGAAAACGCTGTGGGACAGAAAAGAACTCTGTTCAGCTGTTCTGAGCACTCACAGGACCTCATATACACCATCAGAACAGAGACAGATCTGTATTGGTCGGAGTTTCAACCCAGTGATGTATTGCATTTGGTGTGTCATGCTGACTGAAGATAACAACACACAGGACACAAAGAAAGTAACTAATGGGACGTCGGTGTAGAATCAGAAATCATGTGTTGTAGGATTACAAACATGATGCTAAACATTCATTTCTATCTCAGCTGGAACTTCAAACAAAACAGGTTAAATGGAAAACAAACATGACAACGTTGTCTATACACATTCAAAACCAAAACGTCACAGGGTTTTACTCATGAACATTATATAACAAATACTTAGATATAAAACAACTGGCTATCATCCGAGCAACAAGGCCTACTGTACTTTTTCAAAATGGTGCGTGTGTATTAACCTCAGCGTTAGCATTAGCGTTAGCATTACTGCTAATAGCGTTACCCAAACGGAGCTCATTTTAAATTCAGTAACACAAATAAAATAAAAAACAGTACAACAGACATATCAAACGATGGAGTTCACGTCATTTATTTTAATTTTTTTCCAGAACTAAAAATTGTCATGGACGCCGAAGCGTCTTTGTAGCTCAATGACAAAATGGCTCGCGTTAGCATGTTAGCTACACGAGCAACATCATTTTCCTACATGGAAATGATTTAGCATATTAGAGGCTTGAGAAACTTGAGAAACATTGTACCCGGTTGCCCTGGCAACCAGACGTCACGTCGTTAATTAGCTAACGCTAGCTAACAAGGGCTGGGGAAAAAAAAAAAAACACAAACGCCATTTTGTGGCTTGCTTAGCGTGCTAACACGTTAGCTAACCGGCTAAGCTGCACATTTCCTTTCGCTAGCTAATGAAATGTCGACGGATTGCTACCTGCTAATAGCTTCTCATACGCCGTACTGCAGAGCTAGTGCGTTCTTTTGGTTTATTGACAATTATTACATATTGAGAGAAAGTCTGAATCGCACAGCCATGTTACAAACCTGCTAACGGCGCGTCTCGTCACTCGTCACTTCGATATTTTGGCCCAAAAAATCGAACTACGCGTTCTATCCCGATTTCATTGCATATTTACACAACCGTCTATCATAAGCTGTGATTGGTCATTGTCAATCTATCTTAAATTCTGATTGGACAGATAAACGGTCAAGACCGTTATTAAAGCCGAACCATTGGTTGGTGCGAATGTCTGTCACCAAAAACGCCCCGCCCCCTTGAATTGCATTAACAGTATAGGCTGGAGCCTTGCAGTCATAGCAACCATTAGCAATCCTGTATTAGGCTTCACAAGCACTACAGTATATATGGTGCTATTTTGAACAAAACAAGAGCTAAAAAGCGTTTATTAACTTTATCGTCTATATTTTCTTACTGCTTTATTGTGGGCAGGGTCACAACCAGTCCTCTAAATAAACAGAAGCCTATATTTTTGTCACATACACATTTAAACAGTGAAATTCTGTCTTTGCATATCCCAATTTTAAAGGTTTGGGTCAGAACATAAAGTCAGCCATGATATAGCACCCCTGGATCAGTGAGGGTTAAGGGCCTTGTTCAAGGGCACGACAGTTTAGCACGGCTGAGGCTTGAACCCTGACGCTTTAATCAACAACCCAGAGCCACCAATACACCCTTAATGCACAACAACACAGATCCAGACCTTTAACAGGGTAAAGTGGTTACTGAAAATGAATGAATAAACAGACTGTAAGGCCAGTGAATTCTGGACTGACTAGTATTGACTAGTATAAGAACTTTTTTAATCCTTTATTTATTTATCTATTTAGGGGCAGTCGTGGCCTAATGGTTAGAGAGTCTGATTCGTAACCCAAAAGGTTGTGGGTTCGAGTCTCGGGCCGGCCACGACTGAGGTGCGCTTGAGCAAGGCACCGAACCCCCCAACTGCTCCCCGGGCACCGCAGCATAAATGGCTGCCCACTGCTCTGGGTGTGTGTTCACGGTGTGTGAGTGTGTGCACACTTCGGATTGGTTAAATGCAGAGAACAAATTCTGAGTATGGGTCACCGTACTTAGCCGTATGTCACGTCACGTCACTATTTCTTTAAACCTAAGAACGCTTCATAAAATCCTGACTTGGTTTGTCTGGATTTTTTTGTCCTTCAGTTCAGTTCAGTTCTAACCTTGTGATCATATTAGGTTGGCAGGTAAGCCAGTCACCACCTATAGCCCTTGCAGATACTTAATAAAGCCAGATACTACAGAATATGATAAAATTATGAAAATAAAAAATGGACCGCCAACAATCAGGAAACCGGGTTTCGAAATTTTACACTTTTGTAATTTTGAACACTGAACGTTTTAAATATTGAGTAAACAGCTTTCTAAATATAATATATAATATTAATATTTTCTTTAACAAAGATAAAAAAAATAAGTGTGTGAAGTTATAAAATTCTACACTTATTTGTGGGCACTGCTTTTATGCAGTGTGGGACACTTGTTTTTATGCAGTGGCAGATATTACTCAGATAATCAGGGTGGTCTGTATATATAAGTGAAGAGTGTAGCTGAGACCATCCTGATATAATATCTAAATATTTCGATAAGATATCTTTAATATTTCTATAAATATTAGAAATATGACATATAGAATATTTAATATTTCTATATTTCAAAATATATTATTATTAATATATAGATATTATATCAGGATGGTATATATAGAAATAAATATTTCTATCATATATCTTTAATATTTCTATATTTCATAGTTCGAAACAATTTATAGAATATATAAATATTTCTATATTTCATAGTTTCTAAATTACTCATAGACTACACAATTTGTGATATGATAGAAGACAGAAAGCTGCGAATTTGTTGAAATATTCAGAGGAATTGTGTTATTTATTAGCTATCTGAGCTACTGTGCATTTCCATCCAAGAGCCAATATAATTTTATAAATGTTGGTGTTTCACCCTCCAGCACTTGTAGAAGGGCATCTGCTTTCTGGTAATCTGCAGATACACATCGGAGGACATCAGCACTTCTGATATATATATAAAGACTTATTACAAGGTTGAAAGGCTGGTGAGAGAAAGGCTGTTTATAGCTGCAATAACATAAGTGATAACAAATACCGATTTGTTTTTCATGGATGTTCCCCAAAATTAAACAGAGCTATAAATGGATATTGAGTTTATTAATGCAATGAAAATTGTGGTTGTTTAGACAGAAATAAAAAACAATAAGATGTGCTGGATGTTAACAAAAAGTGTTAGAAGTCATATAGACCTTCAGCGTTCATTTGTATGCTGCTTATACCTTATAAGTATTCATTTAACAGCACCACCATTTTGTTGATGAGAAACTGAACTGTTATTATTTTTATTTTGACTACACACAGCTAAACCTGTGGAAAAACTATACTGTAATAATCTTCCCCGCCCTCTTGTGGTAAAAATCCGTTAAAAACACCTCATTTTATTTGGTTAAAAGTGTGTATTTCTGAAGAAGGTCCTCCATACCAGATTTTTTTTTTTTAGAGAAAAGAAAACCAGATTTTTTTTTAAAAGCCGTTTTACATCTAAGAACTGAAACCGATTTGTAAAGACACACAAAAAAGCTTTCTCTTTAAAAGTGGATTATTTTGAAATTCCTTCTTCCGTAGATGTAATTCAGAGGATGTTTTTAGTAAAATATTTAAATGTTAGACTCTGAAGCCTTACAGAAATATTTACATGCATTTTTGTCAATTTAAGCATGATTTAGTGAACACTATATGAACATCACTGTCAGTTTAACGGTTCAGTTTAGTGTGGCATATTTTTTTATGTGCTTCATATATGATGAAATTTGCTTCATATATAATGAAATTTAAAAAAGTTTTATACAGATAAAACAGAAATAAAAATGCATTTCAGTCAATAATGTTTTTCTTTTCATTTCACTTATTCTCTATGTGACAATTTTCTGGGTGTTTTTTTTTTGTTTTGTTTTTTTGTTTGTTTTTTATGGTTCTTTGTACAGATATTTTATTGACTTAAAAACAAATTTCATTGTTAGAAAAATGCAACATTTTACATTGGCATAGGATAGAAAAACGGTGATAAAAACAAAAATCTCTATGTATTTACCTTAATCTATTTTAGTAGGTTGTATGCTATTTTATTATTATTTGGTACATAATATTTGGTATATTTTTAACATTAATTAATTTAT
>NC_062543.1:3791473-3806473 GCF_022655615.1 Tachysurus fulvidraco | reverse complement strand
TTTATTTTGACAACCATAACAATATTACTACAGTACATTAGCTCAGCTAGCTTGCTGACAACAATGGGATTTTGTTTAAATACTAACTGTTTTCATGGTGTGAAAATATATAGCATTTATTGAATGATTGCTGATCTACATGAATGAATATAACCGAAACAGAAAGTGCTAATAATTAGCTGCGTTTTAAAAAAAAAAGAAGAATAAAACCTGTTAAAAGTTTACGACTCATCTCCTAACCTCAGCTATCAAAATCAAAATCATCATCAAGATGTAAGACTATAATGAATAGACAACATATATATATATATATATATATATATATATAAATATATATATATATATATATATATATATATATATATATACACACACACACAACGTTGTACACACGTTAATGATGTTCGTGAAATCAGCAAACTGTGCTGAGGAGATCTGTGGAATTTATTTCCAGAAGACTGCAATACATTTAAGAACAGAGAGCGATCAGCAATTCAGCAATGATGGGTCCGATTTTTTTTGTTTCCAGATATATCGCCAATCAGAATGGACTATATATACTGAACGAGGACTACATGAAGTTTTACACAAATCTCAGGAATTTGTGAGTATTTCTTACTGTATATATATTAAAATGGTTAGAAGAATTTTTACCCATCTTACTATAAAGATTTGCCAGTTACAATATTCTATTGATTAAATAATGACAGGTTTGTTTTTTTATCCGTTTACCTTTAATGTTTTCGGATGTCTGTAGAACGACTTTCTGATGTCACTTAAGTTACAGAAGATAAACAGTCGTTCCTTCATCACCAAGACAAGAAAATCAGCTTGTCGTGTTAGCGAGTAACGCTAGTTAAGCTGCTGGTTAAGGTGTTGGGCTACTGATCGGAAGGTCACAGGTTCGAACCCCAGGTCCACCAAGCTGCCACTGCTGGGCCCCTGAGCAAGGCCCTTAACCCTCAGTTGCTCAGTTGTAAGTCACTCTGGATAAGGGTGTGTGATAAATGTAAATATAGACACTGTTCATGTGGAGTGTCTGTTAAGAGCTCATATAAGCCTTTGAACGTGACAAACTACATTTCTTGTCGTACTAACTTCAAGAAAGAGCATAAAGAGGTGCTAGTGAGGGAACGACTTGAATGTTTATAGCCGCTATAATGTAAATGATAGCAGAAAGTTGTTTTGTGGACATTTCACGATATTAAAAGCCTCACCTGACAATGTATTAGAACATTTACATAAACCCGTGAGCCGTCTATCCCTGTAATAGAAAAACGATCAACCTTCTACCCAATCAGAATCGAGCATTCGACTCTATTCTTCAAAACATGCCTCAGAGATTCAAATGTACCGTTTTTGTGATTTTATGTTTTATTGTACATCCGATTAATCGTAAAAAAGAGCAATACTCTGAGGTATAGTTTTATCCTTTTGAAACATGTCTTAATACGTACAGTTTATTTCCTTTAAATATTATGCTTTTGTTACATTTGCGTAAATCTAGCAGCTTTTGGAAGGCAACGAGGTGAATTTCAGCTTCGGTTTAAACACACAGGGATCATTCCAAAAATTCCTGAGTAAATGTAAGGCTTTCTAACATCTTTCTAATAAAGTCATATGTAGAACCTTTCTTTTATAGTGAAACCATAAATATCCTTCTATGTATGTTCATGATATATATAAGTTAATATTTTCATAACATATGCATACATTTTTAAGATTTATTTAATTTATTAACGCATATAACAGATAAAATAGACGTTTTAGATTGCTGTTTTATTGCAGTTTAAATTGTTTTAAGTAAACGCGGAAATGAAATCGATCTCAGTGAGTTGTATATTGTTTCAGGGGAAAGTACTGATTGTTCAGGGGGTTTTTCCTGTTTGGAGAAGCAGCCCACACATACGAGGGCAAGATGTGGTAAAAAAAAATGCTGTTGTATGCAATTTTATGACAAATAACCAGTAATAGTGGATGAGATAAGATGAGGAAAGGTGAAAGGAAGAAGATGATGGTGAGGAAGACAGGAGGTGGCAGTAATGTTAAAATATGATAACTGGAGTACTCTGTCATCCAATAAGATACTGCTTTCTTGGTCTTTTACTAAATTAATAATGATTTTATGGAATTTATAAATCAGCCATTCGGTTTATTTCAGCATTTCGGTAAAGGTTTCTCATTCTGCTGGTGAATTTCCATCACTTAACCATGATACTGATATCGAAATGAATGTTTTTCATACAGAACAATAATCAACACTCAGCTGATGTCTGTATCTACAACAGCCTTTGTCTACAATTCCAAACTCCAGTATTTGTAAGTACAATTTTTGACTGCGTCATTTTGTTTTTATGCGTCAATTTGAATTTTTGCTCAAAAAAGAGGAGAGAATGATGCAGCTATATTTTTTCATTTCTCTATCGCTGATTTTTCACAGCAGTAGATCAGTTGTAAGCTGTAAGCTTTCCTTCTGACTTGTAGGGATCTACGAGACAACAGACTGTCAACACTGTCATGGACAGCATTACGTAATGCCAACATGTCAACTCTGTAAGTGTCACATTGCACCGCAGCTTCTTATATGGACATAAGCGCTTGTAACACTCCTGTGTAACTTGTTACCGAATTTTGCGTTTTTTAATATGTGATCAATGGGTCGACCGATTGTGCCTTATAGGCTGCTGGCTGGGAATCCGCTTCGGTGTACATGTGAGAACATTTGGATCAAGTCGTGGTTGGATTTAAGTGAGCGAGATCAACTCCGGTGTCGGCAGGAAGGCGGAATTCTGAGGACCCTCTTCAATATCACTGTCCCTTCATGTGGTAAAGCAGTGACTCCGCCCACATTGACATGGAATGACTGTGGACAAAACTACAAAGTTTACTAGATTCAAGAAAAACGATTTCTTTCTTCTTAGTATAAATAACATGCGAAAAAATATCAAGAAATGGTGAAAAAGTAATGGTTTTTCTTCATGGTCATATTCTTGGCACAAGTGTACTGTAAGTGTTACTTGGATGAGAAAACATGTTCAAAACTGCCTTCGGGTCCGGAAGGCTCGTGTTTGTTTGGATGGGTCTTTTGTCAGTCATTTTACAGACGGTTTACTCCCATTCACATGTATCTAAAGAACTTAACAAACAGAAACAGGCAACATAAACACTGCCAGTGCTTTTCCAAGATGGATTCATAAAGTAGTAATTTTGCCCTCAGGCAATTGAAAGAATCAAGGAGTCATATAAAATGTATTCACCTTCACGTTTTTAACCATTACAGACCAAATACATCTTTAACTGTGACGTATTGCTTTGGCATAGATGAATGAATGACAAAAATTACATTCATATTTCTCACTTTCTAGAATTTCCACAGATAGAGGTTGTCCCTATTGTTGTTAATCAGATGGCAGGAAGTGATGCAACAGTGACATGTAGTGCTTCCGGGTCTCCTGCTCCTGTCCTATACTGGAATTTGAACACCAGCGAACTTACAACCATCCATGAGGTAAAAACACACCCCTAAGCTGTAAACTAACTTTATACCACAGCGCTGTTCAATTCTCAAATCTGATTGGTCAGAACGTGCAGGCGCTCGTTTCTAAGGGTTCTTATGATTTCTCTGTTAACAAGTCCTTCACAGAGACGGATACTCGGCATAATCCAAGATAAATCGGGAATGGTTTTGAACTGGTGTTGTTTTTTAATAAACGATGAAGTTTTCTCAAAAGATCAATTTATTTAGGAAAACAGATCTTCAGGTGGGGGGACACGGTGGCTTAGTGGTTAGCACGTTTGCCTCACACCTGCAGGGTTGGGGGTTCGATTCCCGCCTCCGCCTTGTGTGTGTGGAGTTTGCATGTTCTCCCCGTGCCTCGGGGGTTTCCTCCGGGTACTCGGGTTTCCTCCCCTGGTCCAAAGACATGCATGGTAGGTTGATTGGCATCTCTGGAAAAATTGTCCACAGTGTGTGAGTGTGTGTGTGAATGAGAGTGTGTGTGTGCCCTGCGATGGGTTGGCACTCCGTCCAGGGTGTATCCTGCCTCGATGCCCGATGACGCCTGAGATAGGCACAGGCTCCCCGTGACCCGAGAAGTTCTGATAAGCGGAAGAAAATGAACGAACGAAAGTATGCGACAGATCGATTTTAACGTGCCACTATTTGAAAATAATCAACATCACAGTGCTACCAGTAGCTCCACACCTCCACATTGTTAATTGTTTTCCGTTTATCACATTCCCCAAGTGTCTTACTACTTATCTACCTTCATTCTTGCTGACTTGTACACACTTTTCATGGGAGCAGAGTGTATAAAGGCTAGTCCTCTGCATGTCGACCACTTAGAAATGTATTGGATTGAAGGGATAAGCTTCATAAAACCTGAAATGCCCGGTTTATAACCGCAGAACCTTCACGTGAGTCCTAACTGCTCTGTACAAAGAACCACTGGTACATTAAGAACAAGCACTTAAACACTTAATTGCCATTACGTCCATTAATGGACCTGTTAATTTCTTTAAGACGCTCAAACAATGGGAACCTGGCTCTAAGTCCTGAAAGCCCCATGTTTTCCATTAATATTTAATGTAACCACTGTAATATTTACAACAAAGTGTCTCTTGTGCCTGCTTGGAAACGGCAGCCTGTGGGATACAGAATCCTATATACTGTAGTAATGCTGTTAGTTAGGGTCACAGCTTTCAGGCAACTTTGCCTTCTTCTGTAGTACCTTATTTAATAAATTTGTTAGTTTATAAAATCTTCAAAGTAACATTGAGGGTTCTTTGGATTGAGAACGTTCTTAACTTAATAAAAGAAACTCCTGATGAAGCCTGAAAAAGCTGATGAACACTCAAGCGTTGACCTTTTTGAGCTCATCGTAATGGCTGTTATCACATTATACCATGAATTGACTGGCATGCCAATCCATTCTACACTTTATAATGGTGCTGAAACAGGAGAGGCTGTGGAGGGTGATACAGTGATAAGAGTGATACAGGAACTAGCTTGCCTCATGTCTCATGGATATTCCTAAACATTCGTAAATGTACGTGTGTAAATGTAGAAGAAGAAGAAGAAGAAGAAGAAGAAGAAGAAGAAGAAGAAGAAGAAGAAGAACGGTGGCATAGAAGCCTTTATTATCGCCACATATACATTGCACCACAGTGGAATTCTTCTCTTCACATACAGTACAGGCCAAAAGTTTGGACACACCACCTTTTCAACAGGACAATGACCCCAAACACACCTCCAGGCTGTGTAAGGGCTATTTGACCATGAAGGAGAGTGATGTGGTGCTGCACCAGATGACCTGGCCTCCACAGTCACCGGACCTGAACCCGATCGAGATGGTTTGGGGTGAACTGGACCGCAGAGTGAAGGCAAAAAAGCCAACAAGTGCTAAGCATCTCTGGGAACTCCTTCAAGACAGTTGGAAGACCATTTCAGGTGACTACCTCCTGAAGCTCATCAAGAAAATGCCGAGAGTGTGCAACGCAGTAATCAAAGCAAAAGGTGGCGACTTTGAAGAACCTAGAATATGACATATGTTCAGTTGTTTCACACTTTTTTGTTATGAACGCATATAATTCCACACGTGTTAATTCATAGTTTTGATGCCTTCAGTGTAAATCTACAATTTTCATAGTCATGAAAATAAAGAAAACTCTTTGAATGAGAAGGTGTGTCCAAACTTTTGGTACCCGAACTGAGGAGGTTGGGGTCAGAGTGCAGGGGCAGCTATGATACAGCACCCCTGGAGGGGGAGGGATGAGGACCTTGCTCAAGGGCCCAGCAGTGGCAGCTTGGCTGTGCTGGGCCTTGAACCCCAATACTCCGATCAACAACCCAGAGCCTTAAACAGTTGAGCCACCACTGCCCCAACTCAGCCACCACTGCCTCAGTAACTACTGTATGAGTGTTCAACATTTCCAGTTATGCCTGCATGTCACTTAGATCAAAAATCGTTTTGTCGTATATAATTTTATGGCCAAATCCACTTTATGGTGGTAACAGTGACTCTGCTTTGCTCTGCATTATCCTGTCTATACCATGCCTTTATTTACAAGTGAGTTAGATCAGGTGGGTCTAACCTTATCTGCAAAGGGCCCATGTGGATGCAGGTTTTCCTTCTAATCAAGCAAAAGCCACACCTGATACAGTAGCACCTTTCAGTTGGCTTCTTCTTGGTTGGAATGAAAACCACATGCATCCACACCGGAACTTTCCGCATAAGACTGGACAACACAAGTTTTATCGTGTTCCTCCTCTTCAGACCCATCACTCATCATACAAGGTTAAAAAAATGTACACAACGGACAGTACCGGCACCACGATTGCCTAAAAGCTACTACTGTATATCAGGGAAAGTTCTACCTACATGCCCCAGAGGAACAATGCAATACGATGCAGCTTTAATGTGTATCAAACTGCTAAAATTCACCCCTCTAAAATCTCCTATTTCGTCCCTCAACCAGGTGTACACAATTGACCTGCATTCCATGTTGACACTGAGGAACTTCTCCCACAGCGACAATGGCCGAGAGATCACTTGCAGCGCTGAGAATATTGTGGGTCAGTCTGAGGCTTCGGTCATCCTCAACATCCTCTGTAAGCACTCGCACCTCACATTTATGTGTCTGAGAATATGTGATGAGTTACTTCGCTGCCATTTATCGCACTGGGTACGTCTTTAACCGTGTGTGTTAAAATGATCAATTTTGTTGCACACTAGAGGGCTCGCATGCAGTTTCTTTTCTAAACCACCAGGCCTATAATTAGTTGTGTTGAAAATGAGTCCTCTGAGACTCCACTGATGGGCTTCTTTCTAGCTTTAACTAAAAGCAAATGTAAGTAATGCACCACCAGCATGATTACCAGTATTTTTACTCAGTACGTCCCGACGTTATCCGGAGTGCATTTTATTTACGGCTTACCTGCTGGGTTATTTTTGGTCTTACTGCCCCTAATGCTCCAGCAAACTTTTTCATTTCTTATTGTTCTGTTTAATTCCTCCTCCTAGTATCCCCTATGTCCTTTTCCCTTTCTTCACTCTTTTCCGAACCGAACTGCTTCTAAATTTCACCACGCTCCGACTTTACCCCTCTGGTTTGTCTCCTGCCATGACCCTTGGTCACATTTCCTCTCCTCTCCTTTTCTTTCCCTTCCTTTTCTTCCTCACCTCGCTTCTCATCCCCATTCCCGGGCTCAGTTCCCCCGATTATCCTGGAACTGGAAAAGCCCATGCGCAACCAGGATTGGTGCATCCCATTCAGTGTGACGGGGAACCCCAAACCTGAGCTGACATGGTACCACCAGGGCCAACCTCTGGAAGAGCAGGACTACATCAAGACTCAGATCCACGTGTCAACAGAGAGCGAGTACCATGGCTGCCTGCAGCTTGACATCCCGACACACATCCACAATGGTGTCTACACTCTTGTGGCCAAAAACGAGTACGGCGAGGATCAGAGGAACGTCACCGCTCACTTCATGTACATCCCTGAAGTGGATCACTCGGGGGCAGGTACAGTACTGTACAGTATGTGCACCTTTACACATACACACATGAAGATTGTTTCAATCTGACATATTTATATACGTAAAGCTAACTGTAAACATGTGTCTTCTTTACAGAGTTCTACTACGGTGAGGCTTTTACTCCTTCAGAATATGCATGAATATCATTTTATTGTAATCTGTAATGTGACTATGTGGAGGTTTCATTTCATTTTCGGATGCTGGATCGACTGATTTACAGTACATTTGTTGGGAATAAAATGTACCTCCATCAAAGGGCTTTCAATCCCAGTCCTGGGTTTTCCACCTGAGCAGTATCGTTGCTTTCCATTAATTTGCCTGGTTTTCCATGAATATTTCCGTGGAGCAGAGAGTGACGGCTGAAACGATGAACCTATTTCACACCCAGTACACTGGTGTTCCAGTGGTTATTAATTATATTATATTAATTATATTAATTAATTAATTAATTAATTATATAAATTCATTATTTCATGGCTGCAAGTCTGATTTCAAATAAATCAGGATTCATTTCTGTTGGCCTTCAGTGTGAGACCTTAGTTTTTCCCTCTGTTCCGATAATCGTACACATGATTTTAGTAGTAGAATCCGACACCTTCAAATTTTATGAACAAGCACTTTGGCCATATATTGCCCCCAGTAGTCTAGGGTAAAACAGAAATACTTAAGAAAAACTACAAACGTCTACAAAAGTTCAGAGTGTATACTTTCATATGAAATTCAAATTAACCACTATGTGGAGTAGGACTTTCATTCATTCATTCATTCATTCATTCATTTTCTACCGCTTATCCGAACTTCTCGGGTCACGGGGAGCCTGTGCCTATCTCGGGTGTCATCAGGCATCGAGGCAGGATACACCCTGGACGGAGTGCCAACCCATCGCAGGGCAAACACACACTCTCACACTATGGACAATTTTCCAGAGATGCCAATCAAACTACCATGCATGTCTTTGGATCTGCAAACTGCACACACACAAGGCGGAGGCGGGAGTCGAACCCCCAACCCTGGAGTAGGATATGACAAAGATATTCAATGGAGATCATAGATACAAAAAAAAACAAAACAGGTGAAAATATTATTTTTTTCAAACAGGCTTATATGAGAAAGTGTTAAGAAATGCCCGTATCTCCATGACAACCCTATCCTTCACCATACACACATACTCTGTTAAAAGTCTACCCAAAGATTTGCTTGAAAACTGCTAATTTTATCATGTTTCTAAAGCAATACAGTCAACATTTATTATTTATTGATATGTGATATGCCAGTCACAGGGCTCACGATTGCACTAGCGATGTGGTTCTAAACCAGGAGGCTTTATGAAGCACTTAAACGCTCTCATCGTTCAGTGGTTTATCCGCTCAGGTGCTGGCTCAGGACTGGCGTCGGAAAGCCCTGTTTAACTGTAACGTCCTTCTTTATGCGTTGCACATTTTACTTTGAGCTTGTTGACATTTTATCATGTTGAAATACAGATGCAGAAAACACAGTCATGATTTTAATCAATTTCTCTGGTATTCTATTGGCTGCTTTCTTGTGTGAATCCCTTGCATAGACACAACTGACATTCCAGGTATGTTCATTCAATTTTAGTTATTAGGTTACCGCTCAAGAAATCTCGATGAAATTGTTAAGAAAACTTAAATTTCTTGTTTATCTGTATTTTTTTCTAGAAATCCCAGGAATTCAAGAAGGCAAAGTGGCTGTAAGTTTCACACGTGCACTAAATGCATTATATTATATTATATTATATTATATTAAGAGCTTCATCTCGAATTTCAAACTGAGAACATATCTCTTGTTAGAGTAGAACTAAAACCTGATATTTTCCTTAAGCCCTCATGATGATTTCTTTTGAATCTTTATTCTAGGTTTATGCCGTGGTGGCGATCGCCGGGGTCGCGCTCACTGGGTGCTTTCTGATGCTGATCTTTCTGAAGTATGGTCGAAGCTCAAAGTTTGGCCTGAAGGGTAAGAATGTGTCCCGGCTTCTACAGGGACGATTTGAAATGTCGCTCTAAATTTTAACAAGACAGAACTCGGCGACAGTGTGGCTTATTAGATACTGTATATATGAAATTTTTCGTATATAGTTTGGAAAATTACATTCATTCATTCAGTCATTTTCTACCGCTTATCCGAACTACCTCGTGTCACGGGGAGCCTGTGCCTATCTCAGGCGTCATCGGGCATCGAGGCAGGATACACCCTGGAGGGAGTGCCAACCCATCACAGGGCACACACACACTCTCATTCACTCACACACTCACACACTACGGACAATTTTCCAGAGATGCCAATCAACCTACCATGCATGTCTTTGGACCGGGGGAGGAAACCGGAGTACCCGGAGGAAACCCCCGAGGCACAGGGAGAACATGCAAACTTTACACACACAAGGCGGAGGCGGGAATCGAACCCCCAACCCTGGAGGTGTGAGGCGAACGTGCTAACCACTAAGCCACCGTGCTCCCGGAAAATCACATGATGTCATATATTCTTTTTATTACTACAAATGGCTAGTCGATTGTTCCGTGTACTTTACTTCTAACTGCGTTATTTTCCGTTCCACCTTTACTTTGTTTGTATATTTTTTTTGTTCCTTGATTTTCCTCATTTAATGTCAGCATGCGTACTGACCCGTGCTACCGATCCGTCCTGCCTCGTTGGGAAATACGTGTTTTATTTGTGTATATAAAATTTACTAGGCACGTTATCTTTTACACATGTGTAGTATATTACTATAACCAAATCCACCATTAGAAATGG
Organism: Tachysurus fulvidraco; assembly: GCF_022655615.1. Classification (NCBI taxonomy): domain Eukaryota; kingdom Metazoa; phylum Chordata; class Actinopteri; order Siluriformes; family Bagridae; genus Tachysurus; species Tachysurus fulvidraco. The sequence continues at coordinate 3,796,158 of NC_062543.1, read as the reverse complement.
ATCGTTCAATGCCTAATCATCTGTCTGTATATTTATAATCATGTATTTCTGGCACACTGCTCTCCCTCCTCCACTGCAGGGTCCTCCTCGGTAATCAGTAATGACGACGACTCAGCCAGCCCACTCCACCATGTCTCCAATGGCAACAACACACCGTCGTCCTCTGAGATGGGCCCAGACGCTGTCATCATCGGCATGACCAAGATCCCGGTCATCGAAAACCCGCAGTACTTCCGCAATCCTGGCAGTGTGCTGAAATCAGACACTTGTGAGTTGTCACAGCATAACAGACCATCTCAAATTACCTTCCTCAACACACACACACACACACACACACACACACACACACACACACACACACACACACACACACACACACACACCTTCACTTCACTCCATCCCAACCATCTCAAAAGACTCCGACTTAGGCTTGCTTTAATTGTCGTTATACTCGACCCACCTTCTCTTCTGCCATGGCAACAACACTGAAATGAATCACTACATGTAGATTTTCCAGATGTGAGCTCTGTGCGTTCTTTTACACGATTTACTTGCATGGTTCTGCTGTATGTCCTTCCTGGTATCTGCACTCATTAGCGACAGTAACCTAATGGCTGATTTGTGGTGCTTTTTTCAGTTGTGCAACACATCAAACGGCACAACATAGTCCTGAGAAGAGAACTAGGAGAGGGGGCTTTCGGGAAAGTCTTCTTAGCCGAGTGTTACAACTTGTCACCGGACCAGGAGAAGATTTTGGTAGCTGTCAAGGTACGAGGCTTTGAGATGCTAGTAACATTCACTCACTCATTCACTCACTCACTCATTTTCTACCGCTTATCTGAACTACTCGGGTCACGGGGAGCCTGTGCCTATCTCAGGCGTCATCGGGCATCGAGGCAGGATACACCCTGGATGGAGTGCCAACCCATCGCAGGGAACACACACTCTCATTCACTCACACACACTCACACACTACGGACAATTTTCCAGAGATGCCAATCAACCTACCATGCATGTCTTTGAACCGGGGGAGGAAACCGGAGTACCCGGAGGAAACCCCCGAGGCACGGGGAGAATATGCAAACTCCACACACACACACAAGCGGAGGCGGGAATGAAACCCTCAACCCTGAGGCAAACGTGCTAACCACTAAGCTACCGTGCCCCCATGCTAGTAACATTTCATACAAATTTACACTGGATCCTACTAGCACCCTATAGGCTTCCTTGTCTAGTCCTTTTGAGCGAAAAAATACTACAGCACATGGAACCCTACGGAAGATGTGGTTCTCTTACATAGACTGTTTTAGGTAGGATCTTCTGAGAAAGCAGTGAATTTTATCTATCACAAAGAACCCTATAGGAACCCTATGTCAAAATGTGACAGCGTACTGTTTTGCTCCGTAGGCATTAAAACAGTAAATAGTCTTTGGTTGTCCCAGTGGGATAAACTGAAAGGTTCTTTGTAGAAGCACAAGATAGGGTTCTAAGTAGAATTCTTTCAGGAAGCAGTGCTTATTATTTATTCCAAAGAACCTTTGAGGAATCCTTCTCGCTGAGTAAACATATTACAATGAACTTTGTTGTAGCATGCACCGTTAGAGAATGTAAGACAGAATGTAGAGAGGTTCTCTGGTTCACCCTTAAATGTTCTACTTTCACAGGGAGTTCTTAGGAAGCAGTGATCCATTATTATCGCAAAGAAACGTTTTTGTTAGGTATAATGCATACACTTTTAGGTAAAATGGTAAACCCTTTAAGATTCTTCCAGTTGAGAGGTCTTTTAAGAAGTTATTAAAGGTGCGGTCTCCGTTGTTTGAAAGCCAATGTTAACATTTGAAATCACCAAAACAAACACGCCCCTAACCCAAATGGGTCCCACCCCTGTATCGATAGCTCCGCCCACACATACATACGTAACCCAGGCAACTAATGGAAAGAAACGTGTCTTTATCATAGCTGAAGGGAAGAACAATACGATTGCAGATAAACAAACAAGCAAAAATGACACACAAGCACAATCATGTAAAGGACAAAGGCATATATTAGTTCTGTGTAACAAAGCAAAACCAACGTTACTCACCTGTCAAGAAGGAAAAAAGCGCCTCGGCGTCTTAAGTAAAGTCGGCCACATATTCACAGGTCGGAGTTTCCCGAGTCAATAACTCCTGAGCTAAACGCTGTTACTACACAAAACGCATTGTAGCTGCCTCTCTACATTACTACGATAGAAAAGAGGTGTTATTTGTGTAGTAACAGCGTTTAGCTCAGGAGTTATTGACTCGGGAAACTCCAACCTGTGAATATGTGGCCAACTTCCTGCTCCTTCAGTTCTCTCCAGCGCTGGAAAGCTGATCCTATATTAACACGTCCTACTTCTTGTCCTTATCGTAAGTCTTTCTTCTCTTTCTTTCTTTGTTTTTATCCTCCATGTCGATGTTAAAACCGCTTTCTGCTAATGTCACACATGCGCACTGAACACTCTCTCCGCCCATATTGACAAGCCCCGCCCCTTTCTGCTCATTGGCTACACGTTTGTTTTGTTTTTTGTTTAGTTTGTCGTCCCAACTCAGTTTTCTGAGGCATATCTCGAACGACAGAGACCCCGCCTTTAAGGATCTCAACTATAACAAAAAACTTTGAAGAACCCTTAAAAAGCCTCGAGTGTATATGAACTATTTATTACTTGCAATAATAGCTTTTGATACTTTTGATAAAAGTAGATAAAGGTGTGTGTGTTTTAATAGTGTACACATCTCAGGTAGAATCTGAGTACTTTTAAGAGTGACGTGTGTTTTTAAAAATATATATATATACTTCCCAGACCCTAAAAGAAGCGAGTGAAAGTGGACGAGCAGACTTCCACCGAGAGGCAGAGCTTCTGACCAACCTACAGCACGATCACATAGTCAAGTTTTACGGTGTGTGTGTGGAAAGCGATCCTCTCATCATGGTGTTCGAGTACATGAAGCACGGAGATCTCAACAAGTTCCTCAGGTATGTGTTAAGCCTACCTGACCTGCTAGCTAAACCTGGAACTGGTCCGCTGTTTGCTCGTCAGTAAAAAGTCGTGCGCTGCTGAACCTGGAATAAAGAACTGAGTGGGCTGACATTTTGTTGCCATGACAACTTAAGCATCTAGGGTTATTTAGTTGTGAATACGAGATCTGAATATAAGAGGGCCGGGATTGACGGGGTTAAAAATATTCTCAGATGAAAAAAAAATATCATCACAACTCAAATCGGCAGGTCATTTAAATCTAAATGAGAGCTGCTGCGCTAAAGCTAACGTTAACAGCTAAACGCAACAAAGCCATGTTTCAGCTTATACACGTGTTTAATGTTAATGTGTTTCAGAAGCTGAAGCTGGTTAAAATGTTAAAAATGTTCTCAAAGCTGGAAGTAGAACCGGAAAAACCTCCACAGTTGCTATTTTTTTAAACTCCTACACCAGATTAGGTAACGATTTGTCTCTTAAACTGGCGAAGGGGGGAAATAACTGGTTTTATGAACAGCACTGGGGGCAGATGTGTGAGTGTTGTGTTTAAACACACGTATGATTGAATATGTTTTGCGGTACATAACGGATCTATTTCTCTCTCTCTCTCTCTTTCTCTCTCTCTCTCTCTCTCTCTCTCTATCTCTCTCGGCTGCTCAGGGCTCATGGTCCTGACGCTATTTTAATGGCGGACGGGCAGCAGAGCTTACTGGTGGAGCTAACTCAGTCACAGATGCTGCACATCGCTCAGCAGATCGCAGCCGGCATGGTGTATCTGGCCTCACAGCATTTCGTTCATAGAGATCTGGCCACACGCAACTGCCTGGTTGGAGAGAATCTGCTCGTGAAGATAGGAGACTTCGGCATGTCCAGAGATGTGTACAGCACAGATTACTACAGGGTAAGGAGGCCGAAATAGTAAGCATTTTAATATTTAGTATTATATTCCAAATATTGGCATATAAAGGAAAAACATCTGTTCTGTATGACTAAGCTTGATGTTAAATACCAAGCATGGACCTTCAATCTTATTGCAGCAGCACTTTAGTCTTTGAGTCTGTCCGGCTTTCTCATTGTAAAGCACAGGGCTACTGAAAGGTTCTTAAAACTGAAATCTTTTGTTTAAACCTTAAGAAGTGAAGGTAAATTAAATACTCTTCTTCTTCTACTTTCGACTTTTCCCGTTAGGGTTAATTGCCACAGTGAATCATCTGTTTCCACCTAACTCTATCCTCGGCATCCTTTACTCTCGCACCGATTACCTTTTTTTTTTTTTATCTCTATTTACCTTTATTTAACACATCCATAAATCTCCTCTTTATCGCCTTCCTCTTGACTCCTTAACTGGCAGCTCCATCTCTAACATCTCGTCCTACCAATATAACCATCTCCCTTCTCTGGAAATGCATAAATTAAATACTCTAGAATTAGAAATAAATAAAGTAGGAAACTGATACGTGTCTCTGATGATATTTTACTGGAGCAAGTGTTTAGTTCTAACTGAATCGGGATGAACAGGATCACTTTAATTAGTCACTTGAGTTATTAATGCTGTCTGATATCTTGGTATATAGTAAATTACAATTTTACAGCAACTGCATCATCAAACAAATGCACTTTAATAAAGCACTCGTTTCTAGACAAAGAGTTAAATACAAAGACTTAAATAAATAATAATATATATATA